>NW_024340699.1:7040949-7114028 GCF_902729225.1 Pteropus medius
ATTTAAATGTACTCTGTAAATATAGTTCTCTCTCATGGTATGTCGCTGCATTTCCAAAAGTGAGCACACAGCGGGCTGATTCGCTTTTGTCTCTGATTATAACCCATACAGGCACAGGGCAAGAGGTTGACTGAGAGTAGTGGTTTTAAGCTGTGCATCAGCGTATTCATCAGAATTCCCTGGGCCCAGCCTCACGTTCTCCGATTTAGTAGGTGCGGGGAGACAACTGGGGCTTTGCCTTTCTAACAAATTCCCTGGTGCTGCTAGTACCTGGACCATACTTCGAAAACCCATGCCCTCCTTAGAGGAAGAAAAAGCCAAACCATCTTGCCTCTTCTTCCATGCCTTGTCGTGAATTTCATTGTCAATGTAACTGAACTAATGCAGTGTGTGCGTTGGTGGCGGTGTGGGGATGAAGGTCTGCAAACAGTCTCAGTATCACATTGACAAACTTAGCCGAATCTATAGATTGATTAAATAAATGAGGGAGTGAGTAAAATATGGATTTAGAGGAAGGAAATTCGAAAACCCAATATATATCATAAAGCATTTATAAGTTCGTGACTGAAACATAAATTCGAAAATGTCTAATATGCATATATATGTGCTAGCAGAAATTTAAAAAAAAACAAAAACAAAAACAAAGAAGTTGTCTCATAAAAGATATTCTTCTGATCCACTAATCAGTAGAGTAACAAATAGGCCACTAGGAGGGAAATACCTGCATATCCCTATAATTAGAGCTTGGTGTGGACAGCTTACAGCCACCTTGTCGATCCTTGGAAAGATGAGAGTGGTGAAACCCAGCCAGATTCTTAGAAATGCATATGACACAAGAGAAACTGAATAAAAATGTTTGCAAAATTTACTGGAGTGACTGTAGAATATAGAGCCTCTTCATCTGTATCTTTAGGTCACATCTAGACTTGAAACCTTGTTGAAGTAAATCCTAGAAAAGAACAAGTGATGAAGCCCCCATTCTGTGGAGCTTGGAAGAAATCAGAAAGGGCTAAGTGTGAATAAGGTACAGAGTGGTGAATTATGGCAGCTGGCTTTGCCATTTAGCTAAGGCACATTGCTGATATTTAGAGAGTTGTCTTACTTCCCACGAGTACACATCTCCAACCTCCTTCCCTTGTGCATCTTTCTTCCTCTTTTCTTACTTTCCTCTCTTCTTTCTTATATTCAAGTATTTTCATACATTTAGACTGTACCAGTTGCTGACTGTACTGGCAAGCTTTGGGATGCAGCAATGAATAAGACAGGTGTTTACTGTCATGGCTCTTTGCAGTCTGTTAAGAAAGATAGGTATTAAGCAAATAATTTAGAAAACACTCTATGAAGTAGAATTGTGTACTGTGAAAGCATATTACAGAAGGACGGGTCCTATCCAGGAGTCAGGACAGGTTGTGCTGGGCAAATGACGCTCGGACTGGCTGTGCTTCGAAGGGCAGAGACGTTGCCTTGTCTGTTTCTTATCCCCTGATCTCAGAACGCCATCTGGAACAACATGTGTGGTCAGTAAATGCCCGTTGAATAAATAATTTTGAGCCGATTGTGAATAGGGCTAGCTAAGCGAAGGGTTAAGTGGTAACCGGAAGCATTCCAGGAAGGTGGGACCGGATGGTCCTGAGCCCAAACAATACTTAACGTGTGTGGAGCTCAGCCATCCAGTCTGGTAGCCACCAGCTCATGTGGCTCTTAATCACCTGGAATATGGACAGTGCCAATTGAGATGCACTTTAAGTATAAAATACACATTTTGAAGACTTAGTATGAAAAAAAGAATGTAAAATAGCCCATCAAGAAACTTTAAAATATTGATTGAATGTTGAAATTATTATATTTGGATACGTTGGGTTAAATCAAATATACTATTAAAATTAAATTCACCTGTTTACTTTTAATTTTTTTAATATGGCTACCAGAAAATGTAACATTACATTTGTGATTTGCATTTGTGGCTCCCATTATATTTCTATTGCACAGCATGGAGATATAATATGCCGTACTCATGGTTTTATTTGATGGAAGTATGAAGCAAAGGGAAGCTGACATGTATTGCAAACTTTTGCTCCCTGATCTGAAATACGAGACCATCCTATCACTGTTCCTATGCTGTGACAAGTCCCTATACAGAGAGAGACGTGTGTCCTGCTGAAACACTGCTGTGTTGTAAAAGCTTACTGTTTTGACCTATTATTTGATTGTCATATTGTGCATCTCAGTACAACAATTTTAGTATCTAAGAATGATGTCGAGTGACTAGATTTAGTGAGCAGCTTCAGAGAAGTGTGGTGATGGATATAAATGCCAACCACATTATTTCACGAGTCCCGTTCCTAGTTTATTTGCTTGAGAGGTTATGTTGATTGGATGGTTTTGGTTTTATTTGGCCAAGTGGTGATTTATGGAGGCAAATTGGTTCTCCCTTTTGAGAAAGAATAAACTATAAGAAATGGAAGTAGAGTGGGACCATTCTCTGTGGATGCAACTTCAGCTTGTAGGTGCTTTGCATTCCTGAATAGGAAACAGTGCTAATGATTAGAGTCTTTATATTCTGAATACATTCAGAGGGATTGTGGCATCTGGAAAGAAAAGGAACATGTTTGTAATAGTTGATTCTGAGGTCCAGCTTTGTGTACAAATAAAGCAATAGAATCAGGAGAACTGGCTGCATATTTGCAATTGCTTTCAACGGAGGGAGCTCCTTGGTTTCAAATAAATAACTAAATTCAAGTAGAGTGATAGCACACAAAGCTTTAAAAACAAAACGACACTCTCCCATAGGGAATTCTGGAAGCCTAAACATTAAGTGTAATAATGTAGGGTCAAAACAATTAAAATGCATGCTAATGTCTAATGTTATATATCCACTATACTTTTAGATGACATTTTTATTGTCTCATTCTGTCCTTTATTCACTTGGAATTAGGAGGGGCCAAGAAGTAATAGTTCATTTATTTATTTATTTATTTATTTATTTATTTTTAATGAGGAGTGGACACAAGCTAAGATAAATTGTTTTCAGATAAACCAATTTGGGCAAGTTTATAATATCCAGTTTGCCTTCCACGCAGGTGCCAGAAAATGACCAAGTGTCTGGGCCCAGATCATCTTAATAAAAGATGGAGGATATTCAATGACCCTATGAATTTCACCTGTGAGGTTTTTCAGTCTGACGAAGAGAATCAAATTAACTTTGGACTGCAGTTCACTGAGGCAATCATATTTCTTTGCCCTTGATGTAAATTTTTGAGATTTTGTTTGCTAGCATTACTTTGGGTATAATGTTCTTTTAGTGTACAAAGTTATAGCTTTGGAATTCTAACTTAATCCTCATGAAGGCCAAAAGGATGAATAATATTTGAAAAATATCGAATGCCTACTTGTGCCAAGGCAAGTCTCAGTTTAGCACCTTGAGATGAAGCATCATCCTCGGCAGCATTGTTCAGGAAAGCTAAACAAGGCGGAGACATGTATTCAGGCCCAAGGTCAGGCCTTTTTGGAGAGCCTAGTGTGATGGAGTTCACCTGGCATCTGCTCAAGTAGGAGTACACAAGGTTAATTTGCTCTATGCTTCTGAATCCCAAAAAAGAAAATTTAGAGGACAATGAAATATCCTTTTTGAGTTTAGGGAAAACTTTGCAGGAACTTAGAAAGCTATAGAAGTGCTGAAGGTGATAAAGAAAGATTTTGAAGAGGAGGAGATATTGAGCCCAAAGCTTGGGAAACTGCTAGCCTCAGTATAATTCAACAAGCATGATGGGATCTAGCTGTGTTTGTTAACATGGTCAACCACTGTTGTAAAATAAGTCAGAGAAAGTATTTATTTCTCAATAATGGTAGTAGGCAGGTGAGTAACAGTGGGTGGTTCTCTTTCACACTGTCGTTTGGGGAAGAAGGAGACCCAGGCCGATAGAGACTTTGCTGTCTTCAACCTATATCTTCCAAGGTCAGCTCTGTTTTGGCCAGCTGTGTAGGGAAAGGAACATGGAGAAGCATCTAAGATTTTCGTAGGTTCTGCCTAGAAGTGGTTCACTTGTAGCTCTCAGCTATACAGCCATAGCAAGGGAGACTGAAAGAAAATCTAGATGAACAGAAGAAGAGAAGCTGGAGTTAGGTCAGCAGCTAGTGATTACCGCTCGATTGAGTCACCTGAGCATTGATCTCGTTCACTCTTAATGATTTTTGCCTTTAGATTACTACTGAGTAGAGTTAAGAGGATACCCCATGCCAAATCTATACTTGTAACGTTTCCGTTTTTTGAAAGTATGTTACATATGTTCAGCTGGATAGTCCACTCTGACCTCATATGTCATAGCTCTCAGGGTAGATGAAATATATTACATCATCTTGTTCATATTGTGACCATGTAGCCAATGTAATGAATACAAAGACTATGTTTTTAGAGTCACATACACCTAGGAGTCACATATACCTAGGTTTGAGTTCTCGTTCTTTTTTAAGTACTTTTTTTCAATTACAGTTGACATACAATATTATATTAATTTCAGACATACAATATAGCAATTACACATTTATATAATTTATGAAGTAATTACCCCAATAAATCTAGTACCCATCTGACACTATTCATAGTCTTTATAATATTATTTGTCTATATTCCCTATGCTGTACTTTACATTCTCATGACTATTTTCTAATTACCAATTTGTACTTATTAATCTCATGCCCCTCCCATCTGGCAGCCACCAAAATGTTCTCTATATCTATGAGTTTGTTTCTGATTTGTTTGTTCATTTATTTTGTTATTTTAGATTCCACATATAAGCGAAATCAAATGGCATTTGTCTTTCTCACTCCACTCAGCATGATACCTTCTAGGTCCATTCATATTGTAGATGGCAAGATTTCATTCTTTTTTATGGCTGAATAATATTTCATTGTATGTATCTACACTTCTTTACCCATTCACCTACTGATGGACATTTAGGTTGACTCCATATCTTGTCTATTGTAAATAATGCTACAGTGAACATGTGGAGGCCTATGTCTTTTCGAATTAGTGTTATAAATTTCTTCGAATAAATACCCAGATGTGAAATGACTGGGTTCTTCTTTGTCTCTTGTTATAGCCTTTGTTTTAGAGTCTATTTTGTCTACTATAAGTATTGCTGCCCCAGCTTCATTGTTTGTTTCCATTTTCATGAAATATCTTTTTTGTTTTTCTTTACTTTTAGTCTCTATGTTTCTTTCAATCTGAAGTGAGTCTCTTGTAGGCAGCATGTATAAGGGTCTTGTTTTCTTATCTAGTCAGCCATCTAACATCTTTTGATTGGAACATTTGATCCATTTACACTTAAACTAATTGTTGACAGATGTGTAGTTATTGCCATTTCATTAGTTGTATTTTTATCTTTCTTTTGTTTCTTCTTAAGTCTCTTTAACATTTCTTATAATACTGGTTCGGTGGTAGCGAACTCCTTTAGCTTTTTGTTGTCAGGGAAGCTCTTTATTTTCCCTTCAGTTCTCACTGATAGGCCTGCTGGGTAGAGTAATCTTGGTTGTAGGTCCTTGCTTTTCATCACTTTTGAATATTTCATGCCTTCCCTCTGGCCTATGAAGTTTCTGTTGAGAAATCAGCTGACAGTCTTATGAGAGCTCCCTCGTAGGTAACTAACTGCTTATCTCTTGCTGCTTTTAAGTTTCTCTCTTTGTTTTTACTTTTGGCATTTTAATTATGATGTGTCTTGGTGTTGGGTTCTTGTTCTTGATTTCATAACTTTGTATGCTTAAGTATCTTAACCTCATTGAGTCCTAGATTTACCATTTTAATGAGGAAAAAAAAAACTTACCTCTTAAAGTTGTTAAGGGAATTAAATGATTTTCAAAATGTAGAAATAATTTAAAAGATCAGAGTCTTAGCACTCAGTCTCAATTTTTTTTCATGTTAAAATAGCTGTTGTACCTATTTCTCAAGTAATTTAGTTTTAAAAACCAAGAATGAAAGTTAAGTTTTATTAAATCATGTGTTAGCATGTATTCGTATACTGATATTTCTTCTTCATTCATTAAGGTATATTAGTAAATAGTTATACTCTGTCCTCCCAATTCTGTCATTATATAGTATCTTGGGCCATGTTTAGTGCATTGTTGGTGCTTTATAAATACTTGTAAAATGCCTGACTGCCTTCAAATTACCCCCATAAAATTGTCAACAATCTAAATTTGGTGCAAGCTAAATCTCTAAAGATTCTGCTATGACTGTGACATCCACTTTTTCTACCTTAAATGGGATTCTATACAAGAAAAGAACTTAGATAGGCACACTTAAAGCTTGCCTGCAAATCAATTTGAAATAAAGTTGGTAAATTTTTTTCTGTCTTGGTTTTCCTTCCTCTGAGACATTTAGTACGAGTTGCTGGACTAACATGGGGAAAAACAAAAGGCATTTTCTACAATAAGGATTAACCAGCAAATGATTTACATTCCTAGCGATCAGCTAACATGGTGACCGTGGACGTCAGAACCTCCGAAGCTCATAGTGTAAGTGCAGAAACAGGGAGAGAAAGGGCGAAGGGAGAGAAAAGGCAGTTTCAGGGACAGCTGCCTTCTTCACACCTCTCCTACCTAAGAGTTACCTCATTCAAAGTCTTCAAACAAAGCTCAGGAAGAAAGCCATTTTTGTCAGAACCATGTTTAGTGCTGAATTCATAGAGAAAGTGCTCTCCTCCTTGCTGTGCTCCACGTGGAGATGAAACGGGCGCTCTCTATTATGCATCTGAGCCAAAGTCATTCCTTCATCTGGCTATCCTACTTCCAAGGTAGAGTAGATCCTATCTGGGTCAGCCGATTTGCCAGCCCTAGCGTTAAATTTCTCCCTTTTGTCTCATGCAGTCTGCAAGGATTTACTGGGCTTGGAAAATGTAAAGCTCTTCCTCTTATGGAGGTTACATTACAACAACAACAACAACAACAACAACAACAACAACAAAAAAGAATGAGGAATCTCAACAGTAAATAGGGAGAAAAATTAGATTAGTAGAGAGAGTGTTGACTGCTGATGATGGAGTAATAAAAAAGGTTATCTGATAGGAAGTAAGGAGTGAGTGTTGAATTTAGATAAGGTGATTCAGGAAGGTCTTTCTGTGTAGGGGACAGGGGAGCTAAGATCTGAATGGAGAGAAGGAGTCAAGGAGGCAGCCATACAGAGCTTTGAGGACAGACCCTTCTAAGAAGGGGGAACGGCAAGTACTAAGGCACTGTGTGGGAATGTCCTTGGCTAGTTCAAGGATCAGAAAGAAGACCCTTGTGTCTAGAGTGGAGTCAATATATCTGAAGGTCTGAGAACAGAAGATGCCTGATCAATTAGCTTCTCACAGGCCATGGGAACAAGTGAGTCTTATTTTATCTGAAGTGTGATAAGAAATGATTTGTACCTACTATGAATTTATTTTTATCCCATGTGGTTAAATATTCTGTACTATTGAAAGTTCTTTTTCTAGTGTCTTGAGCTCCGCAGTCGAAATCTTAGTCCCTAAGTCTCATCAAATTGCAAAAGAAACAGAATCATAAAAAGAATTTTAATAAGATTTATTGACACTTGCAAATTGCAAGCTCAAGCTTTTGAATAGCAAACTTTATTTTTATGTGACGTCCTTTACATTTAGGATAAAGAGTAAAATCTTTTTTTCCCCTTTAGATGATTATAATGAGGACTTTCATTTAATGTATCAGAAATTAAACCATTATGAAGGTTCTGTTTCTGAAAGGTGACTGCTAAAAGCCATCTTCTTTCTTTAAGGCATGTTTCTTATTTAAAAGCACTTATCTTTTCAAGAATGAATGAAATGATTAAGGGAATTGTTGCTAATTAGGAATGACAGGCTAACTATATAAACTCTTGTTTCTTTTCTCTTCTTGGTATGTTTTCTTTGAGTTTTATGCATACCATTGGCATTTATTATAAATTTTTGGTTTCGAAAACATAGATTTCAACTATACGTTGCTTTGATTTTTACAGCTACATTTGTTTGATATGTCTCCACTTATAAGAAGTAAAAGTTTAAGAGAACAAGAAAAAAGTAGGCTATTTCAGTTAAGGCATAAAATCTCCAACTAAAACATAAATTAAAAGATATGTCAGTGTTGATTTAAATGAAACAGGAGCTCTGAGGTGCGTGTGTTTGAAGATTTGGTGTGATTTTTTTTTTTCGTGCTCTGTCTGTTCTTCATTAGATATACAATAATGCCACTGGGACACACGCTACCACATTTTTTTTTTTTCCTTCTCAGAATTGTTTGGAACTCAGATTATTAAAGAAATGTTTGGAAACAATGAGTTTTTGATGGTAGTTCCTAAAATATCTTGGGAGACTTGATGAGGCTTGTGATTGCTCTTTTGTTAAATGCTCTTTATTCCCATTCATCATGTGTTCTTTGGGCTTTAGCTCTGGCTTTGGTTTCAGGCTTTTGGATGTGATCCTACACCAAGTGGTACCCGCCCTGTAAGTGACGAAGTGCCTTTGGTGATGTTTTCTGGAGCCAGCCCACTTGCATTGCATGAGATGCGAGTGAATGAGCTAGATATTGTCCACATGGTTTCGGTATTCCCATGGTCCTTGGCTACAGATGAAAATGGATGTGTAGTAACCCTTGACAAGGGGTGTTGGTGAAACGTTGAGGAATAAGTAGAAGCTCTCCAGTTGTTACCCAGGTGAGAAATAAAATACATCGATCAAGCCATGCTTCACCATGACTACCTGATACAAAATAAAGAAGCAGCAGAGGCAGGGCTGATGGGCTCTTCTCTTAATGAGCAATGAGAATTGTAGAAACTGTGAGGGAATTTCAGTTGGCATTCATCTTTCAGTTTTCACTGATTGTAAAGGTAATAGATGTTTATAGAAGATGTCGTCAGGACCAAAATTAAAGTATGGTACTAATCTCAAAGTATAATGTAATGCAAGGGCCATTAGTAATGAAAATGGTAAAGAATCATTGCAATTTATCCTTTTTCCTCCTAGCCCTTCCTGCCACTCTGTGAAGGAGAGGGTCTTTCATTTGGCTGCTTCTCTCTCCAGATATGTAGATATGAGTAAACAGAAATTGGATAACATATTTATGTTGATTTTCTTAGTGAAACAGTAGCCAGAAAGTAAAGGAGAAATTCGGAAAAGAGAAAAACTATGTAGAGATAGGAAGAGAAGTTTTAGAAGAAAGAGAAACTGGAATAACTGCGATGTGGTGTGAGATTTGGGGACGATCAGGTGGTAAAACAACTTTCTGGAAGTCTTACTGTGTAAAAAGATAAGGAGGTTTGCTGAATATTGTGAGATGCAGTTTTCCTTCAATCCCTCTTTATATAAAAAGATTTCAGTAAAGATACCTACGTTTTTCTTCAATACTCTTGGAGTTAAAATTGCGCTTCTTTCTCATGCATCACTATGCGGAGATGGGATCTTTCTACTTAACAGGCATATAGATCAAGATTTTGATGGAAGAGCTTAAGGCACTATATCAATATATTAGGTTATACAGATAAAATAGAATATGTAAAAAAGGTAATACAAGTTTTCCCTCTTACCTTACCATAAAATGAGATCATACCCTATATAATGCTTTGGAACCTGCTTATTCCATTAGATATATTTACATACTGATACATTTCATTATATTCCATTAGAAGGTTACAAAGTCAGTTTGTATTACTATTTATTAATTCATTCTCCTATTTTTGGACAGCCAGTTGTTTCCAAACTCTTGTTTTTTTATGAACAGTATTGCAACAAATCTCTATCTAAACTTTTTGGTATATCCTAATTTGTTTAGTTGGGACAGAAATTGATGAGAAATAAATCATTTAGAAAGAAAAGAATGAAATAAGAGATATCTAATATTTTCTGGGAGTGAAATGTCAACTTAAGTGAGGCAAAGCAAAGAAGGAATCCAGATAACTAAAAAAGTGAAGAGCTTCAGCATAGGAAAATATAAAAATTAAGCAAAGAGAACTTAGAAAACTATTATAAGGTGAATCAAGAAAGGATTCCCAATCAATATCAACTCTTTCCTGACACTTGTAATGCAATTAAATGGACTAGTGAAATGCAAATATTTCATAAGTGGAATAAAAATATACTTAGTACACAAAAATGCAAACTAATATAGTAATTAAAACCTGTCAATAAGGAGAAAAGGAACTAGAAAAGATGCAAAGAAGGGCAATAGTTAAGTTCCGTAAGAATCAATTTTTATGTGAGAATGAATTCCAGAGATTATACTCTCAATTTGAAAAGATGAAGACTAAGAGCTTATGTGATTAAAGAACTCAAGAAGCCAAGACAAGGTGAAGATATATACCCATTTGCTTTCCATATTTCATAAAGTAGGAAACAACACCCTTTGAAGCTTAATACTGACAAAGAGGAAATATAGTCTTTTACTAACCATAATTTGGAGATATTATATTTTATATTTTCTTCGTATGCAAAATTTTCTATCTTTCTTCAAATGTATGATACAGTGTCCCTATCAGTTAGGAATGTGTTAAGCTGTAAGTAAAAAATGAATAAAAAACTCAACTAAGAGAAGCTTAAAATTGCAAAGGTTAAATTTTCTCACGTAGCAAAAAATCTAGAGGAATGTGGCTGATAATGTCAGTTTTGCTCTTCAGAGATGTGGTCAGTTCTGTGGCAGTCTGTAGCACTGCTGTCTCCCGTAGGAGCCCCCACTGTGGTCTCAGTGCCCCTGTGGAGTGCCCTGCTCTTGCGCCTGTGCTTAGCCTATGTGAGGAGGTGTAGCAAGTGATGGGGAAGTGCTACAAAACATTTTTGCATTGGACTTTCTTGTTTAGTATTCCGTGTCATCAAAAGTAGCCTCTTCACCCCTTAGCTTCCTTGTATCATGAAAACTCAGCCCACTTTGCTGTTTAGAAATATGTGTAGACACGGATGAAAATTGGTATTCCTAACTCTATAAAAACTTCAGCTGAAATACAGAAACCTCGAGTAATAGAGGGTTGTGGCTTCACTCACAAAATTACTCCCTGTCCCTCTGTTTCAATTTGTGCACTGAAAATTTGCTACAAATCACAAGAACAAAAAGGTTTTTACTATTGTCCCTATTTTCACTGATCCTTCACAGGTTTTCTGGAAATGCAAGCAAGACAAAATAAATAGGCATCTTAAGATTTGAATGTGCAAGAAAAATGTTCTAGACCAGTGGTTCTTAACTTAAACGGCATTGGAATCGCCCGAAGGGCTCATTAAATAGAGAGTGCTGGGGTAGCCCCAGCGTTTCTGATTCAATATGCCTGGGATAGGACCGATCATTTGTATTTCTAACAAATTCACAGGTGATGCTGATGCTACTGGTCTGGGGATCATGCTTTCAGAACCACTGTGCTAGAGATGTAGCAGACCAGGGTCAAAAATGTAAATGTCAGCAGGGGCCAAGCAGGTAATGGAAATGATGAGACAGGATCTCATGTCAGACAATAGGAAATATTGAAAACCAGAGATCTGGGGACACAGTTCTTGCTAAAAGGGGCAGCACCCAATAATCTTCTGCAGATTGTATGTCACAGGTTCAGTGTTGATGGATCATCTGATTTCTAAAGAGCATCTGGAAATACATATTTTATGTGTAATTTCTCAATTTGCATATGTTGAACACTATAAATAAAATATGATTTAAATAATATGTAAGTCAAGTAAATGTGTCCTCATACTGGATGTGGCCATGTGGGTCACCTGTTTAAAACCTCTCCAATGGGCAAAAGTTAACTCTGCCCACTCTACTCCTTCGTTCCCTCACCTGACAATAACTCACCCCTGAATATGCATCTGCTTTGATCAAATATATATGTTGACATTTTTGCAACACCTCCTATGGATACAACCTTCAGTAAGTCATGCATCTATTTTTTGATAATAACATTAAAGGAAAGAGTAGCCATAAGATCATGTTTACCACCTTTAGTTTATCTTCTTTGATTTTTTTTTCTCTCTTCATACCTTCTAGCCCCTTAAATGTTTTGAACAAAAGATTCCAGTAAATAGCTTCATTACATCTGATAAATGTAAGATATCACGAATGGATAAAGATAACAATATTCTCCTCTCTTCAAAATCTAAAGTTCCAGTCTAGTCTAAGAGCTGGAAGCAAAGAAGAAGAAAGCTTGTCGATTTGCATTGGTTGCATTTTTAGCCTTTTATTTCTTAGCCTTGAATCGGTTGAAATGTTTTACTAACCATCTGGTCATCTACAGATTCAGGAGTAAAGCAATGCCAAAATACACCAAGAAATCTTGTAAACATTTTTTATAAAAGAATAAAATGAATTTCTGGTCAGTTTATCCATCTTCATTAATGTTTCCTAGAATAGTTCTTTTTTCTTATTTTTTTCCACTATGACTAACAAGTATCATCTAGTTATGAGAGGCCATTATACAAAATCATTAAACATGCTTAACTGTACTGTGTTAATTATGCAATGATAAATTATTCTTTATTTCTTCATTAGCAGTATTGTAGCAGTAGAATTAGCATTGTTTGTTCCTTTTTGAAGAAAAAAATTATTAATATTAAAAAATGAAAATTCTGGAAACTTAATGATGTGGAATGACAGTTTTAATTTGATTTTTAAAATCCTATTTGCTGCTCCCCTCAGCTATAAAAGTTTAACCATTATGTCACTGTAATTACATCGGCTGTTTATCTCTTCTTCCATGGCTATATGAAGGTTTGTGTAACAGACTGAGGGCTGGCATTAGACTCTGCATCAGGACACCTAAGGGATCTTATTAAATCTTTGGCTAAATTGAATCTAATAATATAATTTAAATTTCTTCTAGTTTCACTCTCTGCTTTTGAATCATTTCGTTATTAAGCAACAAACCAGTCAACAAATGCTTATGGAGCACTGTCATAGGCACCATGGAAGGTAGAAAAACAATCTAAATAAATATACCTTTTCTGCCTTGTGGTGTTGACAATTTATCATGAAAGTTGGACATCTGTATAATCGATGCAGAGCATAATGCAGTCATCGGTGTGGGGTGGTACAAAGGCGATATTAGGATGTAGAAAGGAAAATTATTCTGGCTAGATTGTTTAGTAAAATCTGAGCTTGGTCTCAAACAATAAAAAACGGTAATGACTGATGCCACAACATGCGGATCCTTCGCTCTGCCTGAGATGCTAGCTGTGCGAGCATTCCATGCACCAAGGCTTTAAATCCTCACAAGATCTCCATAAGTTTAGTCCTGCATGTTCCCATTTCACAGATGCACAAACAAGGAAGATTTGGTCAGGTCAGTGATTCTTACAGTATAGTCCCAGAACAAGAAGTATCAGAGCAACTTGGAAACTTGTTCAAAATACAGATTCTTCTACCCTCCCATCTCAGACTTATTGAGTAAAGAAATTCTGAAAATGGGACGACAGTCTGTGCTTCACAAGCCGCCCAGGTGTTTCTGATGTTTGTTGAAGTTCAAGAACCACAGCATTAGGTGAAGAGGATGAGGGCAGTGAAGAGCATAACGTGTGATGTAGAATCCATGATGCTTGGCAGTCGGTCCCATCTTTACTGCTTACTGCACATGTGACCTTGAATATGTTACTTAACTTCTTTAAAATCTCAGATTAATCATCTGCAGAATGGGGAGAACAGTTGTTACTTCCCACCGCTATTTTGAGCATGAAATGACATCATGCACATAAAATCCTTAGCACAGGTAAGGATACAAAGTGAGCTTTCAATCGATGCTAGCTTTTATTGTAATAGTCGTCATCATTATCATCATCATCACCACCACCATCACCATCACCACCATTGTCATCCCTGTCCAAGTGAAGAGAGAAGTAGGGAGGAGGGATCTGATATTTTTCCTAGGCAGAAGATGAGGGGGACAGCTTCCTTCTTTTGTGGCAGAAGCTGGTTGCAAATATTAAAGCTCAATATTTATATCCTTCGAAACACCTCTCTGATTAATCTCCCTGACGTTGATTGTGTGTGTTCTCATTTGAAAGACACATGTTGCATGTCCCCAGACTAGAAATCCAGGTCCCTGGGGCCTCTCATTCCTTTAGCATCCTCTGGGGTAGAGAGTTAAACATCTCTCATCCTAGAGTCAGACTGGGTTCAAAGCCAGACTCAGGGAAGCGTGAGCTTTTGGCTTTGGGCCGGCGGCCCAGGGTTTCTCATTTTTAAAATGGCAATGATTTTAAGTTCAAGTTTTTATTTTTTTAAACAAGTTTATTGAGATATTTAATTTCATTTTAAAAATGAAAATGCAGGTACTTTATAGGTGGAAATTGGAAGAAATAATGCAAAGAAAGCTCTTACTTCACTGAATGATCAGAAGCTCTCAGTAAGTCATCTTTCTTTTTTCCTTTTTGTCTTTTTAATTCTTTCTCTTTGTCTCTTTTTCTTTTATTCTTTCTTTCTTTCTTTCTTTTGATGCCCTGTGAGTTAAAGAAGGACCCCATTCGTGGGTTTGTGAAATTCCAAAATGGTGTGACTTGGCAGAGCAGAGAAAGAAGGCGACAGTATAATTGCCAGTTCTCTTCCTGTTTTTCCTGGATGACAAAGTGTGTGTAGCTGGTGGCGGATGGGATAAGGCACGGATGCTATGGAGGAGATAACAGGAAGGGAGAGCAAGGGTCTGGACTCTGCAGACCCAACAGATGTTTAACAAAACCTAGATGAGAAAAAGATGATTAAAGAAGATGCCTTGGAAGAGAATTCTAGGAACTCTCCAATGCAAGGCTATAGGTTCCTTGAGTAGTAAGATGTCTACACACACTGCTGTTGCAATGCAGTTACGTTACTTTGGGCAAATCACGGCCATGTCCACTTACCATTTGGTTAGGTGAACGAACGAACGAATGTAGACTCGCTAGCATGCGTGAGTGCTTACTCTGTGTCAGACACTGTGGTAATGTGTTATATGAACAATCGCTCTGTATCCTTACAATCCCGGCCTAGTAAATGTGGATTATTACTCTCCTTTTGCAGAGAGGTAAAGAGAGACGAAGACAGGCTAAGGATTTTGCTCAGGGATAACTAGAAGCAAGAGGAGTTCAAGCCGGCATTCAAAATCATGTGTGTAGACTCACAGACTGAACGCTTGAATGTTACTCGAGGGAGAAAAAGCAGATTGAAACAATGAATTAAGAACATTTTCACCTCAGACTAGAATTCTAAGCAGTTGACCCAACCATGGATTTTTACATGTTCTACTTGCATTTTAATCTGCATTCAGACAATTCCCCGTATGCTAAAATCCTGAATTTTGCCTCAATCCTGTCTTTCTAATTTTTAAATATTTCTATAATGCCCTCTTATATGCCAACCTTCACCATTCTGGTATCTGCTCTCTTGATTTATAAGATGTTTGTAAATGCTAGGCAATTCTGCTCATGCTAATGAAGAGTCAAAACGTATTTTCTGAGTTTGTGCCGCATCTACAGATGTTGTCTGCTAGGCCAAACAGAATTCCTAGTTGCCAGAGCACCTATTTTAGAGACAAAACTGAAAGTCCATATTCTCGCAGATTTTGATTTTGCTGAAAGATTGGTTTGAGAAAGAGGAGGCTGTGCTTTTTATATTTTAGGCGTTGTTGTTAATGTTGCAGAAGGGATGGCTGTAGGGCGATCATGGAAATGCTGACCCGTGAATGCACGCCGCTGGCCACATGAGGCATGTTCTCCCCGCCGACATTCACCTTCTCAGCTTCTCTCATTTTGTACATCCTGACATGGCAGACGACACGGGGCACACTTGGAATAAATCGGCTGTTACCGCATATGGAAACACATTCATGAGTGTCTTAGGAAATGCGACAGTCCTAAACTCTGGGCTGTTTTCTTGTGAAGTGTGTGTCACATCCACCGGTCACCCGGCAGCTGCAAAGGAGCACAGTCCCTCCCTGGCACCTTGGATGAGGAATTGCTACGCTGCAGAATCTTCCCCGTAATTGACACAAGCAAGCACTGAGTCGAGATGTTTCTACCTGTATGCTTCCTATATGTCTTCTACTCAGAGTGATAGCCACGCTTCTTTCTCCAGGCCATGTGTCTTTTTGCATCCGAATAATATTATTTCTTCAGCAGTTTACACATCTTGGGCATTTAATGTTGCTGACATTTGCCTAGCAAGTCAGACTGGCAGGTAGGCTTGTTAACATCATCGGATCATACCTAGGTATCCGGATGCCCAAGATACATGCGTGGTCAGAGAGCAAATGCATTAAATAGTTTTTTTCAGCCTAGGATTTTATTATCTGACACAACTAACTCTTAGACGAGCCAAGTACGGAGGAAAACAGGGAAGAGACTTTCCTGAGAAGTTGAAGCCACCAGGTGAATAAACAAAAGGAAGGGTGGACATGAGAACCATTTTAAGGGCGCTATAGGATACCGGGGATGCAGCATGGGTTATGATATTATCAAATAATTTTACTTCATGTAAATTTAGGTGATACCTTCTTAAATTGAGCTTTCTAGGTTCCAAATATGTGAAACTGACTCTAGTTAAAGATAAAATGGAAATTTTATTCTAAGGGAGTAGGGCTAACTGTGCATCTGACTGCAGAATTCTCCCAAGGCCTGGATAGTACTAAGACTAGCAACTGGAAGTAGCACAGACTCTCCATCCATCATCTCTGTACAGCTGCTTTATTCTCCGCCCGCTCTGCAAACTGGCTTCTGTCGCAGCTCCTAACGTGTTTCCGAGCAAAGATTTCTGACCTCACATTTTCCCACCGTGTGCATTACACGTGCATCTCCCAGTAAATAGTGAATTTCAGTTAGTCTCTCCTTCATCTCCAACTATTTCCATATTCCTGGAAATGATGCTCTGATTGGCCTAGCTTGGGTCATGTGCTCACCCTTGTTCCCATCAAGCTGCAAAGTTGGAGATCGGATGCCTTTTACAGTATATTCACTATGTGATCTTGATCATGGTACTGACATTGCAATGAACTTCTCTCCGTGCTTGGGTCTGGCTTCTGAGGAGTGGGCGAGATCCTTGAAACAATTCACTTCTTACTCACTTTCTCTCCACCACATTTCACATAGTTCCTACTTCTTTGGAGGTGCACAGTCAGTGCTTGCTAAGTGAAAAAACGCAGGGACTGAATGAAGACAAGTCCCAGTTCCTGGATATATGACTCTCTACTAAAACCAATTGAGCCTCTCCTTCCAGCATCTCCTTATTACAGCGATCATTTATCATGATTGTGAGACTGCAGATTGTCACTAATCATCTCAAAAAGAGGTGCCAAATTCCCCTGGAAGGAATTTTAATTCAAATTTAATTTTTTTTTTTTGGTCAAATCGCATAAAAACACATGGGTATAAGGGAAAGCGGATTAACACAGAAAGAGAGGTCATGGGATTTATTTTGATTAAGAGTTGGAAAATCATCCCTTTATTTTTGAAGTGTCTTCTTACTGGAGATAAAATTTAATTTTCCAAAGTTTAGATACTAATGAGAGGCAGTTGAATATAGAAGACTTTCTAAGTTCTTGAAATTTGAGGTCATTTTTTTTTTTTTTACATTGTAGAAATTTAAACTGTTGTTAAAAGAAAAAAAAAACAATAGAATCTATAGAAGAGAAACAAAAGAAGATGGCGTTTCTGGGTGAAATCTGGATTTAAAACCAGATATCCCCATTCACATCCTGCTTCTGCTGCTTTAATATAATCTTAAGCTGTGTTTCTCTCTTTTCTTCCTCATCTGCAAAATGAGGAGATAGGTACCTAAATAAAATTGTTGTGTTGTTTAAAGGGATGGCAAATATGAAGTTCCTAGCACGGTTCAGTAATTGGGACATTTCCATTCATTTAAATAAAAGGTTTCAGATATCTCAGCACATAGGTGATTCATATATGGGGATAAAACTCATGCCAAATCATAAAATGGAGGTGTCCTGTGATCCCTGAATTGCCTTTTATAAGTAGGGAGCATCTAATCCCATCTGCTCTCTCTTCATTTGTGGTTTATAGGGAACATGTTGCTTTATTTGTTTATCCCTCAATATATTTTGAGTTGTTGCCTCTGCTCTGTGTCATGAACAAGTCCTTCTGGCCAAATTAACCTGTTACTTTTTAAAATCCTGCTGTTTCCATAAAGTGTTATGAAGTCGTATTTGAGAACCCATAGAAAATTGCACATTATCCTGCTGGTGAATCTGGGAAGTTATTTGATAGATTCTGATTGACATTTGATTCTGGTGTGTGCCCTTCTTTTATTTGCTTGTCCATTTGTGCTTCGGGTCCCATTGTTCCCAACAATCCTGGCTACTTAGGGTTTCCTGCAACCTCTTTTGAGGGCCAATATTAATTTATCAAACCTGGGTTTCTTTTTCCATTTCCAGGATTTAAAGAGTGTGTGTCTTTTCAAAGCAGGGTTTTGATGACTTCTTTGAGTCTTTATTCTTTCTCCCACAAGAATGACCCTCCATTTTTATAATCAAAGGCAAGAAAGAAGCCAGATTCACTTCCTAGGCAGTCGTGCTAGAACACAAACATTTCATAGCATGAGGGATGTTGGTAATTGCTTTGGGAGGGAACATTCCCCTCTCAAAAATCAGAAGCTACCTCTATGTTTCAGGCAGTTCATCACAGCTGTCTCCCGCAGAGGCTTTTATCCGCATGTATGGAAGAGTTTACGCTGTTGTAACATTTGATACTATATTAGACAACAGAGGGTAGTAGGCAAATGTGAGAGACTTTCATTTCCTTGAACCTCTGAGTGATTACAGCATTATGTTGCTAGTGAATGGCAGTGCTAATGGCTGTAAAAATATAATGGTATACCTTGAGAGATCATCAGGAAATGCAGGAATGCAAGTACATAATTTTGAGATTGATGTTATTGAGTTACTTTTAAATTCACACGAAAATGTATCAGGCTCTGCATATTCTAATCTTCTGTTTCATATTACCTATTGATTTACCACCAAACTACCATAATAAGCACAGACTACAAAGGATCCTTTTAATAAAGGTTTGTGTAAATGAATGCTTAAGCTGTTACCCAAATTCTTGTTCCTTAGGTTTTTTTTTCCTGTTAAAATTTTAAAACTTTTATTTCAGATGTATCGAGGTATAATTGACCAATAAATTTGTAACCTATTTAAAGTATACATCGTGGTGATTTGATGTACATATACATTGTGACAGTATTCCTTCATCTCATTAACACGTTCATCTAAACACCCTTTTCAGCCGCAATTAATATGAACTGCTTTGAGGGTTTGTGTTCTTCTGGATCTTGAAACTTGAGCTATCAGCATTTTTGGTCATTCGGTAACTGAATTATCGTCTTCTATCTCATTCGTGCAAAATATGATAGTGATATAAAACAAGAAGTGGCATACAAAACTGAATAACTCGATGTCATCATTGGTGCTTCTGATGTTCCCTGACCAGCCTCAATGCCAGAAAATAATTAGCAAAATGGCGATTAGCAGGAGCAGTCAGGCAAGAACTAAATACTTGTGTGCAAAATGGTCAAATTTCAAACAGTTGTCACAAGAGCAGTTAACTTACAAGTCCATCTTCTCAAGAGATGCACAGCTTTGGCGGGTAGCCCAAGAAAAGGTATCAAGTTCATATCAACAACCTCCTAAATAAGAGCATTTTCCTCCAGTTACATTGCAGTAGTTAGCACTTGGCACTTATTTACCCCGAATGTCTCATTTGCGTTAATTCGACTTTGTCACACAAAGTTTGTGGTAAGGTAGTCCTCTTCTTCTGGGAGACCCTTGCTCAGGCATGGTTAGTGTCAAGCTAATAACTGTCCAGAATTTCAAACTTCTTGCTTTTGGTTTCTCCCTGTCTGCATCTAACAAGGGTTGGCCTACCATGGCCAGAGCGTTGAATCAAGCTATCTGGCTGTTTTTGTAAATAAAGTTTTATTGGAATGCAGACATGTCCATTCATTTAAGTATTTTCTCTGGTCGTTTTTGTGCTACAGTGGTAGAGTGAAGTAGTTGCAATAGACCCTAAGATATGGAAAAAAAAATTACTACCTGGGTCTTTACAAACATATGTATTGACTCTTGACATAGAGCCGTGCTGGGTCTCAGCACATACTTTCCAAAAGAGAAAGATATTTTAAAGATGGGTCACTGATTCTGGCTTCATGTCACGTCCGTGGCCAGTTCTTGTCTTTTGAGCACTCTTAAAATTTTCCAAGCAGTTAGCAATGTTTGTATTTTGTTTTGTAGTTAAGGAAGCAGAGGCTATCTTGAAAGAGAACTTACGTTGTATTTGTTTGACAGAGCAGGAGGAAATATGTTATAAAATTTGTACAAAAATTCTTATGTAAATCTTGAAAATTAACAATAGACTTGAAAATATGTTCAGGACAGTTAAACACTGAGAAAGACAAAAATGGCCTTTTAAACATTTTTCTCATTTTTTTTTTCCTTCAGATACATCTATATAAATTCTTAGCTATTTTTAACAAAGCTTTTATTGGGTGCTCTTTAAGGCGGGTTCTCTGCCAGCCCCTGGAAATAGATTACTGGCAGGAGACAAGGTCCCTTCCTTCAAGGAACATCTCATACAAAAAATAATAATAATAATGATACTTTCCTTGTTATTATTCCTTTCTGAATTTCGCAGCTCAGTTTTTGTGCCATGCCACCATCGAAGTAATTCTCCAGTGAGTATTATCTGCTCTCTTATACAAGTAAAATAAGAGAAAACATTGAATGTCCTCACATACACATAACAGAAATGTCAAATGTAGATTGTGCTATAAAACCCCCATCTCAGTCTTTTTCAGCTGAGGGCATAGAACACAATGAGTTGATCACCCAGTTAGCTTTCTACTCTGAAAGACTCCAATGGACCACCCATTCATTCTCTTTCTCCCTCTCTGAATATGCCTCTTTTACATCCTTCCCCACACGATGTCTAAATTTCTCTGTTTCCAGTCCCTGCACTTTCTTACTCTCTTAAGACCTTTCTATATCTCCCTTTGTTATGCAGAGTAATTTAGACCCATCCCAGTTCCTCAAAACCCACTTCTCCACCTCGAACATTTAGTGCCAGCAAACAGCAGAATTTCCAGTTACCAGCACCCACCTTTCTGGACAGATAGCAAATTAATTATAAATAATTAACCTCTTTCATGTCGTTTTGTCCTTATCAGATGTGTGATCATTTCTAGGATGAACTTAATATCTTCTGTTTAAAATACACGGCGACATGCATTTGATATACAAAGGAATGGCTGCTGTTAGAGCATCTCAGTTTCAGATTTACAGTGTTGGTGAAACTTTCCTGTAAGAGAGGTTGGGTACCAAGTGGGGCTAATAGGATCTGTGTGTCCATCCTCAAAAAGTGCTATAGCGCTCACCCTGTAGAGCTCGGAAGTGCAGCACCCTAGCGGATATGAATCCGAGTAGCGGTACTTGTACTTTGGGGATCACTAAGTAACAGCTGCTGCAAGTTTTTCATGACTAGCTGATACGGTTGATGGGGCTGGTGGTGAAGTCTTTCACAATTTGAGGATCAATTATCGGGAGGTTCACATATCCCATCTTGACATGTTCACATTAACCCTTCAAAGTAGGCATCTTATCTTCATTTTCCAGCTGTGGAAACTGAGGCCTATCCCTCTCGACGCTTCACAAGATGTCTCACACTGTCCCCACTCTTCGTTTCTGTTGTTTATAATATATAAGAGGCACTTGGACTTACTGGTCAGTGGACTGGATATCTTCTTTATCGGATACATCAGGATTGTGATGTGGTTGGTTACTTTCATGAGACAGCTGCATTAGACTAGGAGACTAGGTTCTCAGACAATTACAAATTCAGTGACCGAAAGGGACATAACAGAATGTTCTAAGACTGCCCTTTGTTCTGAATTACTATTTTTGTGATGAAGGCGGGCCTCAGAGTCAGACAGCTCTCAGTCCCAGCCTCAGCATGAATACTTATTAAATGTGGGGAGTTAGCAAGCCACTTAACCTCCCGAAATCTCTATCTCCCCATCTCTAAAACACACGTAAGAATACCTATGTTGCAGGATTGTGCAATTAGTGCTAACTTACACAAGGCGACGAACTCAAGGCCTGGCACTTTGTAGGCGTTCAAAAATGGGAGCTGGACTTGACAGTGATTTCGACTTTGATGTTTTGCCTAGAAACCCGTGGTTCAACACCCTCTGCTCCCTCTGATTATCTGGTGCTGCTTTCACTCTCATGTATAAGAAGGATGGGAAGAGGGTATTCAGTTCTTCCCTTCATTAGATTTCGAGGCTGCAGGCTCATGTGCCTGCCACCTCTCTGAGCTCTGCATGGCAGGGAGGACGAGAAGGGAGGGCCTGTCTTTCTGGTTACAGTAACTTAGCCAGTGCCTAAGGTACAGCCATCTGTTCAGCTTCTGATCTCGGGAGGCACGTAGGAAAACGGGAGGAGAGCAGAGGGGCCTGCATGTGGGGAAGGTGGAGCCGAAGAGGCAAAGGCTTCAGTAAACTTCCACGTTTCATACTGAAATTTTAGTAGGAGGTGTCACCATGCTGCCTTCATTGAATGTTAAACAGTTTGAACTGGAGAGGGAGGAAAAAAAACGTGGAATTAGACCAGTACCAATCTGACAAAGACTTTTGACTTTTCATTGCTTTTCAAATAAGAACGTACACAAACATATAAGTTTGCACTACAATGGCAAATATCTAGACTTACGGGGTGCATTCTGTCTCTTTGTGGCATTTGTTTATTGGGGCTGCCAGCATGTAGAAATGTCTTTGTGTTTCACAACTCATAAAATTCATAGACAGGAGATCCTGGTTCCGCTGTCATCATTTCCTGTGCAAATGGCTCCAGGGATCCTAACTGACTCTAAAAGGCAGCAATGTGTAGCTCTGAAGCTACAGAGCAAAATACAATTGTGAATTTGCTTATCCTTTTTTGCTCTGGACATTAACCAGAGTTGGCTTTTTATCCCCAGACATATCAGTATAACAGCACAGGGGGACAGAAAGCAAATTGCCTTTGACCTCTTATTTACTAGTGCATTAAATTACTGGGGCACTGTCTTCCACTTCTGTAGATTTTAAACTAGATTTTCCTTGGTCCACCCAGAGGCCATAGGGATATTCTGTCTCTAGATAGTTTGGAGTGTGCCTGTGTTCAGACTTGTTCTTAAATGTTTCTAAGAGGAGAAACTGGAAATCTTGGAGTACGCACTGGTTTTCACACTGTGTCTGTCAGAGGCCGACCTGAGGGGAAAGGAGGCCAAGGGAATGAGAATCCAACTCCTTCCCTGTGTCAGCTTCTCTCTCTTTTGTGTGTGGGGTTCTGCATTGCATTGCATTTGATGCTTGAGGGGTTTAAAATAAACCATTTTTATAAAGTCCTAATAGACAGGAAAGGAATCTGCGAATGCCCTGTTTTTAGGTAGACTTCGCACTTCTGCTTTTGGCAATAGACGACATTTACGGAGGAGAACGGATAAAGGGATCACGCGTTACCCATTACATCATTTCAAACACGGCAACATGACACCTGGAATATTTAAGAAACAAGTAGGCAATCCAATTAACATGTTATCAGAGGGGAGAAAGATATTCTACAAGAGCTTTCTGAGTGATCTTTTAAAATATAAAGTATTTTTAAACTCTAAGCATGCTCATATAATGAAACTTTTTATTGGATTTCTAAAATATCTGTGACTTCAGCTCAAATTAGGAAACAAGAACATTTGATTCATATGTACTGACTCTTCACTCTCTGCTAGACAGACTTCTTCAATAATTTCTCATAATTTGAAATGGGAAGAAAGGTGGTCACACTGATCTGTATTCAGAATTGGCAGAATCCCAATCCATGCGGGGAATCTGGAAATGATAGGTTCCAAACCTCCCAAAGGTCAGCTGTCAGTTTATAAGATACAGTTGTTTAAGCACAGTGAAACAGTGGCCGAGGACGATCAAAGATCGGTGAGGAAGGTGACACAAGTTTAGACAACTGGCTATAGTGTGAGTGGTAACAGGGAAACAGTAGCTCTCTGTCGGATGTGTCTGAAATTTACGTAGGCATCATGCACATGTTTACACGCATGCACAGGTACACTCACATATACAATAATACACACACATCTCAAATGGGCTGTCAGTGATTAACAAGTCAGCACCCTTAAGTAGCTGGATAATCTGAAAAGTTAATAGTGAACAGTGTTACAGCTCATAGGATTAGTTAATTAGACAAAGGCTTGCAGGCAAGATCTCTGTAGTCTCTTCTGCTAAAGTGATGGAACTCACTTAGGCAACTGATGAAAAAAGCAGTGTGAACACTCTTCAAGGGAGGAAATGTGGAACATAACAGAATAGAGCTTCAGCATAGCAGTAACGAGCCGGCAGAGGCATTGCCATCCAATGATTGCCATTTGTCAGTGCCGGAAAAGGCAGAGGCTTGGGGAAAAGATTTATAATTTTGGTTACCATCTTTTCCTACTGCTTCAAGGCAATTTTAATTACTTTATAAAAACAGTCTCGAAACTTGCATTTCCCTACATGAATTGTTGACCTTCACTTTCAAGGACGACTATGCAGAATGCTTGTCCATAGTAGATAATAAATGCATTTTTATTAGATAAAAGATGAATATTTAACCATATTGGGATTAATACTAACATCTTATTATTTTAGAAATGTCTTGAGAAAAAAACATGTTAGCAAATGCTGCATCTCATATTGTAACTGGCCTTTTGCGGTCCTTACCAGGGGTCACGACAATATTTCTTTAACCGAAAGTCACACATATAATAACCTATATTGTCTAAGCAGGGGATTCAGATAAATGGAGTGGAATGGCTATAAAATCAAAAAGAGTAGTAAAATAACATCAACAACAAAACAACAACAATAACTAATAATAATGAAAATAGAATGACCAGCTTAACATTGTAAGTGACCTCCCATAATCAGGTATTTCATTTTTTTAAAATTTTATTTTTATTTTCTTTAGTTTTTAAAATTTTTAAATTATAGTTGGCATACAATATTATATTAGTTTCAGGTGTACAACACAGTGATTAGACATTTATGTAACTTATGAAGCGATTATCCTGATAAATCTAGTACCCATTGGACACCGTACATAGTTATTACAGTATATTGAATATATTCCTTATGCTATACTTTACATCCCCATAACTGTTTTGTAACAACCAATTTGTATTTCTTGATCCCTTTCCCTTTTTCGCCCACCCAACCCCCTCTAATCTGGCAAACATCGAAATGTTCTTTGTATCTATGAGTTTGCTACTCTCGTGTTGATTTTGTTCTTTAGATTCCCAGCATGAGTGATAATACATGGAGTTTTCTTTTTCTCTGTCTGACTTACTCCAGTCAGCACAATACCAGGTCCATCCGTGTTGTTGAAGATGGCAAGATTTTATTTATTTTTTTTATCGCGCATTGTATATATGTACCACCTCTTTCTTATCCATTCATTCATTTAGAGACACTCAGGTTGCCTCCACGTCTTGGCCATTGTAAATAATGCTGCAATGAACATATGGATTCACAGATCCCTTTGAAGTGGCATTTTGGGTTTCTTCGGATAAATGCCCAGAAGTGGGATCACTGGGTCCTTCCTTGTCTCTTGTTATAGCCTTTGTTTTCAGGTCTGTCTTGTCTGGTATAAGTATTGCCACCTCAGCCTTTTTTATTTGTTTGTCTCCATTTTCATAAAATATCTTTGTCCATTCCCTCATCCCAAGTCTGTGTGTGTCTTTTGATTTGAAGTGAGTCTCTTGTAGGCAGTGTATGTAAGGGTCTTGTTTTTTTTAACCATTCAATCACCCTACCTTTTGATTGGAGCATTCAGTCTATTCATATTCAAAGTAATTGTTGATAGATATGTAGTTATTACCATTTTATTATTCATATTTTTTTCTTTTTCTTTTTTTTTTTCTTCCTAAAGAAATCCCTTTAACATTTCCTATAAAGAAATCCCTTTAACATTTCCTATAATAATACTGGTTTGGTGATGATGAACCCCTTTAGCTTTTTCTTGTCTGGGAAGCTATTTATCTGCCCTTTGATTCTAAATGATAACATCGCTGGGTAATCTTGGATGTAGGTCCTTGCTTTTCATCACTTTGAATATTCCCTGCCAATCCCTTCTGGCCTGCAAAGTTGAGAAATCAGCTGACAGCCTTATGGGAACTCCCTTTTAGGTAACCAACTGCATTTTTTTTGCTGCTTTTTAAATTCTCTCTTTGTCTTTAACTTTTGGTATTTTAATTATGATGTGTCTTGGTGTGGACCCTTCGGGTTCATCTTGTTTGGGGCTCAGTACTTCCTGGGCTTGTATGTCTGTTTATTTTGCCAGGTTAGGTAAGTTTTCTATCATTATTTCTTCAAATAGGTTTTCAATTCCACTCTCTCTCTCTCTCGTTTCCTTCTAATACCCCTATGATGTTAATGTTGCTACACTTGATATTGTCCCAAAAGCCCCTTAAACTATCCTCACTGTTTTTTGGATTTCATTTTCTTGTTGCTGTTCTAACTGGGTATTTTCTACTACCTTGTCTTCTAAATCACTGGTTCTATTCTCTGCTTCATCTAATCTACTGTTTATTTCCTCTAATGTATTCTTTATTTTAGTTATTGTATTCTTCATTTCTGACTGTTTTTTTTATTGTTTTCCATTTGTCAAAGTTCTCACCGAGTTCATCTACTTAAGTTCATTGACCACTCTTATAACCAGTGTTTTTAACTGTGTATCTGATAGATTGCTTGTTTCCATTTTGTTTAGTTTTATTCTCTGAAGCTTTTTTCTTTTTTTTTCATTTGGGACATGTTCTTTATTTTCCCATTTTGGCTGACCCCCAGTATTTGTTTCTATAGGTTAGATAGGGCTGCTATGTCTCCCAGTCTTAGTAGAGTGGCTTTATGTAATAAGTATCCTATGGGGCCCAATGGCACAGTATTCCCTAGTCACCTGAGCTGGGTACTCTAGATGTGTCCCTTTTATGGCTTGTGTGAGCCCTCCTGTTATAGTTGAATCTTGGTTGCTGTTTGCATTTCGATGAGAGGGATTAGCCCTCAGGCTGATTGGTTGTGAGGATTGGCTGGTGGGCAGCTGACCCTCTGGAGCAAGATTCACTTTAGCAGGGCTCTGGTGCCTGCCCTGTCTGTCTTTTGGGTGCGCCATCTTTGGATACAGCCTCTGTTGGTGCTCTGGCTCAGTCAGAAGCCAGCCATCAGGTGTGCCAGCCTCTGGGCCTCCTGGGAGGGGACCCATCACAGGCCAAGTTTAACCATAGGTGTGCCCCTTGTATGGCTTGCTTATTTATTTATTCATTCATTCATTCATTCGTTTGTTTATTTATTTATTTTTTTAAACTGCTGAATTGTTTTCCAAACTGGCTGTGCCATTTTACATCTGGTCATCAATGTATGAGTGATCCAGTTTTCCACATCCTTGACAGTACATTGTGGTCGTGGTGGTGGTATTTAGCCATTCTGATGAGTTTATAGTAATTTCTCATTGTTGTTTTCATTTGTGTTTCTCTAATGGATAATATGGAACATTTTTTTATGTGTTTATTTGCCATTTGTATGTCCTATTTGATGAAATGTGACTTCATGTGTTTTGCCTATTTTTAAATTGTATTTTTTAAGTTGAGATTTGAAAAATATTGATATATTCTCAGTATTTGTTCTTTATCAGAGATATGGTTTGCAAATAGGTTCCCTCAATCAGTAGATTGTCTTTTCATCTTGTTAACACAATCTTTTGCAGAGCAAAAGTGTTTAATTTTGTTGAAGTTTAACTTGTTAATTTTTAAAATTTTATTGATTATACTTTTGATGTCAAGTCTAAGGAATTTCTCCTTTTAATTGCAAAAATTTTATAGTTCTTTCCAAACTTTTTCCAAAAGTTTTATGCTTTCTGTCTAAGTTAGTGCATCCATTTTGAGTTATTTTTTGTGTAAAGTGTGAAATCGAGTCAAGAGGGTTTTTCTTTTTCTTTTTGGAGTGTGAATATCTGACCATTTCAGCACCATTTATTGAAAATGCTATCTTGCCTTCATTCAGTTGCTTTTGCATCTTTTTGAAAAAAAAAATCATTTAGGAACATTTTTTTTTTGTGGGCCTGTATCTGAGTTCTCTATTTTGTTCTCTTGATTTATGTGTCTTTCCCTCTGCCAGTACTGCATACTATTGATTCTGTAGCTATGTAATAAGTCTTAAAATTGAGTAGGTTGATTCCTCCTCTTTTTTTTCTTATTTTTTAAAAAATTATTTTAGCTATTACAGTTCCTTTCCCTTTCTATATAAACTTTAGAATAATCTTGTCTATATCTACAAAAAATTTGCTGCCATTTAATAGGAATTTCATTCAATCTGTATAGCAAGAATTGATATTTTTCTATGTTGACTCTTCTAATATATGAACACAAAATGTCTCCTCAGTTATTTAGATCTTTAATTTCTTTCATCAGTGTTGTGTAGTTGTCAGCCTACAGTTTCTGTACTCAATTTGTTTGACTCACACTTAAACTGACCTTCTCTCTCTCTCTCCTCCTCTCTCTTCCCTCCTCCCTCTCCTCCCTCTCCTCCCTCTTTCTCCTCCCTCTCTCTGAAAGATTGTAAATAGTATTTTATATTCTGATGTCCATTTATTCATTTCTGATATATTTAAATGCAATGGATTTTTTTATGTTTAATAGTTTTTTTGGGATTTTCTGCTTAGATATCTGTGTCATCTACAAATAGAGAATTTTTTATGTCCTCCCTCTTCTCTGTATGCCTTTTATTTCCCTTTCTTGTGTTATTGAACTGACTGGGATTTCCAGCCTCGTGTTGAATAAAAGTGGTGAGAGCAGACATCCTTGCCTTGTTCCCATTCTTAGGGAAAAGCATTTGGTCTTTCACCATTAAGTGCAATGGTCGCTGTAGGTTTTTTGAGACCCTTTATTAAGATGAGGAAACTTCTTTCATTCCTATTTTCCTGAAAGTTTTTTGATCATGAGTAGATGTGGATTTTTGCCTAATGATTTTTCTGCATTGATCGATCTGATTGTGTGATTTCTCTCCGTTAGCCTGTTAATCTGGTGGAATGTATTGACTGCTTATAAACTATCGAGCCAACCTTGCATCCCCAGAATAAACATTAGGGCTTTCATTATCATTCTATGGGTCCCTAAGGCTCTGTTCATTTTTCTTCTTTAGTCTATTTTCTTTAATCCGTTGTATAGGTTGGTTAATTGCAATTGTTCAGTTTTCAAGTTCCCTCATTCTTTCTTATATCCATCCTATCTGCTCATAAGCCCATGTTTTTTGGCTTTTTTTTTCTTTTGATCGTTTAGTTTTTTAGTTCTAAAGTTTCCTTTGGAGTCATCTTTATATCTCGTATTTGTTTACTGAGACTTTCTTTTTTATTTGATGAGATTTTCTACTCTTTCAGTTGTTTAATCGTATATATAATTGCTCATTAAAGCATTTTTATGGCTGTTTTTAAATCTATCTCAAATAATTATAACATTTTCATCATCTCAATGTTGCAATCTCTTTTCATTCAGTTCGAGGTTTTCCTAGTTGTATGACAGGTGATTTTTTTTTTTTTTAATTGAAAACTAGACTTTTTAAGTATTACGTTATGAGACTGGGTCTCTTTTTAACATTTATTCTAGCTGGTTCCCTTTGATACTGCTCTATCAGGGGAAGAGAGGTCCCATCGCATTATTTCTAGGTTGGAGAAGAGGCCAGCGTTCCCATTTAGAGTTTGTTAAGCCCAAGTGCAGGGAGCTCAGTGTGAATGTGTGCAGGGGAATTACTGGGGAGAGGGACAAGTGGGAGTTCTGGTTCCTCAGTGGGCCTCTACTGCTACTTCCCTGGCTGGTAGGGAGAGGAGTACATCATTACTCCCCTCACATGGCATCTACTGACACCAGCACTACTAGGAGATGATAAAAGTCCTGGCTCCCCACTAGGCCTCCGCCTGCACCACTCAGCAGAGAGGAAGAGGGGCGCCTTGTGACCAGTAGTGGCATAGAAGGCTGGGCTCCCTGTGAGAAGGGAGTGGCCTCATTACCTACTAGAATGGGTGAAAGTCCTGGCTCCCTTCTTAGCCTTCCTTGAAACCACTGAGGCTGGGGTGGAAGCCCCTTTTTGCTTCCTCAGCAGGGTAGAAAGCTGGCCTCCGCACTTGGCTCTTGAACTGATGAAGGTGGGGGTGGGGCTACAGTTTTTTCCATGTTGTTTGGATAGAGTGAGGTGGTTACTTTCTGAATGTCTTCCCTCTTGCTAGGCCGCTCCTTTCATAGTTCTTTGGTTAGAGAGCCGGCTTTTGGGGAGCGTTTGTTGTCTGTGCCTATTGATGTTTCTGGTACATACCTTTCCTTCCAAGTCTAAGATATACAGGGTGAAACGAAATCCCAGAAACTCACCACAGTATTGTCCCTTGAGTCCCGAGGGCCCTAGTTTAGCTGCCTCTTCTTTCTCACTTTCAGATTCATGTTTGTTTTACATATAATGTTCAAGATTTTTAGCCGAACTTACTGGGAAGAACAGGCAAAAGTATATTTATTCCACCTTTCTGGGAGCACAAATTTCTAAACTGCCCAATTTCTAATGATAAGCTGGAGATCCAGATTTTAATGTACATTTTCCATGTTTGTCTTTTTTAATATTGAAAAATTTTAAATAACGGACAAGCTAACTGCAAAATGTCTATAGGCGAACAGTCTGTGTATTCTGTTCAGTTTCCTAGGAAATTAGCTTTCCCTGACAAAAATTTGTCATTTTTACCTCATTATATAAAAATTCCTGTCATTTGTCTGGAGATGACATTGCTGGCAACCTTCACCATCAAGGACATAGCCAAGAAAGAGGAATTTAGCAGGAAAAGATCACTGGGCAACCAAATTAGACATCAAAATGTCCAAACACAAAATTTCTTGTACTTTATAAATAAATAATAAGCCTTCAGGGTTTTAAAATTAGCCTTTAAGCCAGAGCATGATTTTAAAATAATCACATATACAGAAATGTGAAAGTCAGCCCACTTTCCAAAGCATGATGCAATTAGAGGAGATAGGATTTCATGAGTCAGGAACACTACGAACATTAAAAAGTAAAACCTTGCAGTGAAGCAGGAGAAAGGAAAATTATATAAACCACTAAAAACACTCAGTTCCCTAAAAACTACTGGTGGCTGCTCGGTGTTGGTACACACAGGCTTATACACCCTCAGTAGGTGCTGCACGTCTGTCTTTATTGCTGTATAGTTCAGGTATTGAGGTTTGTAATTAGAACGTTGATTTCCAGGGATTTATATTATAATTTCCACCCTCTGTCTAAAGCAAGTCTGTAACTACTAGGCTAAGAAAAAAAATGTTTAATTCTTCAGAGAGGAAAAAAAAAAAAAATACTACTTCTTATAAAGCCATGCATTAGATGGCATATTGGGAGCTTTATTCACAATATCTGTTGTAAGTTTTACAAAAACTCTACAAAGTGGATGCTGTGATTTTCCATTTTCACTGATGGAGAAACAGTTTGAAAGGTGAGGAGTAATTTTACATGGGCTCTGGCTAGTCAGTGGCAATGATAAGGTTTTTATTCAGTCAAGGCTTCAATGGCCGTGCTTTTAACCAGCCTGTAGTATAGACTCCAAACTGTTGAGGTCACATTTTGGAAATTAAAGGAGAAGATTTTTGGCATTCAGAAATTGCATGAATGTTATGACACTTAAATGAACTCTGCACAGACAGAACTTACATGCCAACCTTGACCATCTGTGTCCTCCGTGCAGGTCCCCGGGTCTTGACTGGTAGCTCTCAAAAGTGCTTCTCGGCGTCCTGAGTCAGGAACTGTAGCCTCCAGAAAACTAAGTATTAGTTTTTTTAATAAGTGGCTGTGGCAGCAGCATGGCTGTGCTTGGCATTCACAGCAGCTGTACCCTTTTTCATAGCTAATTGTCAAAATCGTCCATGGTTACAGGCAGTATTTGATAAAGCGTACACATTGTAGAAATTAGGAGGGTTCCTGAGTTCCAGAAGGACCTCTTGTTGTGAAAAGATGACGGAGGGATAACTTGGCTTCTGCTGTCACGGGACAGGTGCCAGCCGCATGGTGTGTATGCAGGCCTGTCCTTTGGTACACTTAGGCATTTCTCTCTGGTGTGGTAAATAACCAAAGAAGAGCAGAGGGGCTCCGAACGACAGATCTGTTCCCCAAGTATTTCCTGACACATCGAGGATTCGGAGAGCAACAGTAGATTGGAGAAAAATCATTACCCTGGCCCTGGGTTGTATCTTCCATTTTAATTAAAATCCTTATTTGTCCATTCTATCCAAGCCCTGGCCCTGTGGTCCATGCTATTTTGCATGTCCAGTGAAATCAATAAGAGCCTATCATTTGGGACTTGGAGGCATCTAAGCATTTTTGCCTTATTTGCTAGGCAGAAGGCTAGTGTTTTCTGAGTGATGTTTGGCATGCGATTCCAGGCCCAGGGTGTCAAGTGACAGACTGTGGGGCTCCCTCGCTGCCAGTTCATATGTTAGAGAGGTTGCCTTCCATCAGCTTTCCTGTTGTATCCCGTGCTTTCCCCCATTTCCCTTTTCTGCGGTGACTGTCCTAGCAATGAAGGGAACAGTGTGGGTGCGCTTAGGTTGGTGATCAGGTGGCTGTGCCAGTCAGACTTCTTGTCAGTAGGATCTCCTGTTGGTAGATGACTAGGAAAAAGAAGTAACTAGCTTTGCAAAAGGAGAGGAAACTAAGTTTGCCGAAGGCACCTTAAAAAAATTGGAGAAAGAGTATTTGCCTGTGAAGAATAGCTTATATTATTATTCTCCAGACCCAGATAGGCAATTTTATGTTAGTCGGATTGGTACCATTACAAAGCATCAGCATCATATATTTATTCCCATGCACTTTTATTTATTTTTGATATTTCTTTTTCCCCTATCCTTCTATAGCAAAAGGAAGATATAATTAAAGAAAGATAAAATCAAAGTTTGGGTTTGAACAGCTTCATAGTAAGATCTTACATTATCATTTGTGCACATATAGAAAATCAAAAGATGAGTTATTTTACTATTACTTTTCCCCCCAAATCTATTAGATAGTAAGAAAATTAATTTACTGTATCAAGTTGTTCTCTGTAGGCTGATTGTTTAAGTATACATTAAGCATTTGCAAAACAGATTATGTGGCACTGACCAAATTTGCCTTTTTATGTTTTTATCTGAGTCAGAATGTGAGTCAGAGCTGAAAGCAGCATTTCTTGTAATCACAGTCTTGGTTGTTTCCTTTGATGCTTTTAGGTGGCAGAGTGACAAGTGCTAAAACTCAGGCCTGACTCTTCCGCGATCGTCAGCATCCTGCCTGATCTGGAATCATGGACGTGAAGGACCGGCGACACCGCTCCCTGACCAGGGGGAGGTGTGGCAAAGAGTGCCGCTACACGAGCCCCTCCCTGGACAGCGAGGACTGCCGCGTGCCCACCCAGAAGTCCTACAGCTCCAGCGAGACCCTGAAGGCCTACGACCACGACAGCAGGATGCACTACGGGAACCGCGTCACAGACCTCGTTCACCGAGAGTCAGACGAGTTCCCCAGACAAGGTATGTGCAGCGGCCCCCACGGACTTGCCGTCTGATGCCCTTAACGCGCACTGTTGCACATGGTTGATGACTAAGGTCGGTGGAAACTGGGAGCAAAGCATAGTGCCAGCAAGTGTTCCATTAGAGCTCAGTTTGAGAACAGCCCCTTTTATACACCCACATCAAACTTCCAAATTGCTTCTTTGGTCCTGGACACAAAATTCTTTGACAGTTTGGTGGTTGCTTTCGGAGACCCGCCGCGGTGGGTTTGACACACGTTACCTACAGCAGATCCTTGGCTCCATAAGGGGTATTCCTCTTGAATCGTGGTATTTCCGTTTCTTTGGGAAGGAGAATATTTTCCTGCCAAGTACTAACACTTGGCATTCTCTTCATGTCCAGTATCCATTAGGAATTTCGTTATCACCTGTCAGGGGTTGCTGTCACTGTATGGACACGTAGACGAAAGCAAAACCATGCTGAGAAGCAGTATAGCGAAGTTGACTCACTAGCAACACGTCTTGTGTTTTGTGTACAGACAGGCCTTGCTGTGTGCGTGTGATTTATATTAACGGTTTAGCAAAACTGCAGGTGAATGCACATAAATGCAGTGGATGCACTGGCAAGGGTCAGCGTGCCCCGGGTTGAGGCCCTGCCTGCCAGGTTATTACATCGCTGATTCTTTATTTCTTGTTCCAGTAAATGTCGCAACTACTTTAATTCCTCATGAGATACCTTAGCTTGTGTCCTAGTCCTTTCAGGCCACTATAGCAGAATAGCATGACCAGGTGGCTTATAAACAACAGAAATTTATTTCGCACATTTCTGGAGACTGGGAAGTCCAAGGTGAAGGCGCTTGCTGATTCGGTGTCTAGTGAGAGCCCTCTTTCTGATTCATAGACAGACTTCTTTTCCTGTGTCCTCACCTGAGCTGCAGAGGGTGAGAGAGCTCCCTGGGGTCTCTTTTTTATAAGGGCAGTAAACCCAACCAGAAGGGTTCCACCTTCATCACCTAATCACCCCAAAGGCTCTGCCTCCAAAACTATTGGTGGATTAGTTTTTAATATAAGAATTTTGGAAGATCATAAACATCAGTCTATAGTAGCTTCGAATTCCATTCCTGGTTTCTTAGCTTCCTTAGGTTACTTTACTTTTTTAAAAAATTTCTTAGAAAACACTATATATATACGTAAAATCTATAATCCAGTGGCTGTTCTGAGAAACACTTTTTCCATATGCCCCCAGTGTAGCCTAGCTCCAGCTTTTATATTTAACAGAATATTCCAAAAAATCAGCCAAGACATAGTTAAAATTATATTTCCATCGCAATCGTAGACCCTTGCAGGATGCAATTTTTATTTAATCTTCACTCTTATTTTCAGAGTTATCTTCATGTAAATGAAACACATTTGAAACGGGAGGGTTGCTTGAAAATTGCTCTGTATCAAAAGTCTTTGATCTGTGAGTGACTTCAACAAGTGTTTTATTTTGTTAAGTTCTCACTCGACCTCAAAGTGCATGTAGTGGGAATTGGGGGGAAAAATATGAAGAATCACAGCTTAATTAATTAAGGGAGTGCTTAAATTTTCAGTCTGAAAAATTATGACACCTCTCCGTTATTTCCAAGAGCATCACAAATACAAGACTCAAATATTTTGAAAGGTGATGCACGTTCAACATGGTTGAAAGCCTTTCACTTTCTGCCCTATTTTTGGTTTCATTTACAGTGTTGCTGCATACGTTTTGGTTTTTGTGATTCTGTGCTGAAATATAGACTTTTCTCCCAAAGTCTCATTATAGGTGCATTCTGGCTTCTGGATCATCGTTCACTGAACTGTAGATCCCGGGTTATTGTTGAAATGTGGATTGGCCTGTCACCTTTTCCCTTATTAATATTTACATAGAATGAAATCAAGTGCTTGGGATTTTATTTTCAAACATACCTTTCTTCTTCCTGTTTAATCTTGTTCCTCTCCATTGATAATAATGGAAGTCGCTTGGCCATATCAGACTCATAGCTTTGCAATTAACGATTCACACATGCCGTGTGTTGTTATAGAGCCCATATTTGTTTGTGTAATGTGTTTGCATGAATTAAAAACCGTGCAGGCCAAAAGTAAAAATGAAAAGGCATTGGAAAGTATTTGCATATGCAAGTGCAATTCCTTCTGAAGACATCTATGAATTTATGCATGAAAATGTAGTCAGAGTGTGAGTGGATCTACTTTGATGGGTTCTAAAATTGAACTCTGCAGGAAGTAAATAAGCACATGTTTAAGGAGAGGAGGAACAGGAGATACAATCTGGCAAGCAGCACCTTCAACGTGAAACTTAGGCACTACAGAGAGGGTTAAAATAAATTTTACACTCAGTAATAACAGTAATTTTTTTTTTAAATGTCATGCATTTCCCATTTTATTTTCTTATTCATGAAATCAAAAAGCAGGATCATCTCAGTATTTTATTAGCCTAGAGGCACATTAGCAAGGATCATAGCATGATCATCTCCTGTGGTATTCTTATTTAAAACCCCAGACACTGATTATAAAACAAACACGCTTCTCACATACAGGCAAGTTTGGCAAACGCAGTTGGGTGACACTCCAGATGCTCAGAGTAGAAAAGAATTACCAGCAGGGAAAGTGATATGGGGCGAGGGTCAGACCTTGTCCAGTTCCCCCAGCTGGCTGCCTGCAAGCATCAAATGTGAGAAGCCGCTAGGTCCCAGCAGGAGAGGTAGGCCAGGTGTTCCCCTGAGAAGCTTATAGAAGCTTCTGTCAAATGATGCCACCTTTGCTTGCTTTTAACACAGAATCCTCCTCCGCCTTTTTCTATTGTGGGCCTCTTCTAAGCAGAGACCATGCAAATTACCTGTCTGGCCTCTGTTATTCTGGATCCTTCTGGTATGAAGGGAGAAAATTACTGACCTTGTCTCTGTGTCCATGGAGTAATTAGTAAATGACTAATCCTGCAATAAAGAGCATCCTGGTGGTCAGGGAGTTGATGCACTTGACAAAAGTGACCAGTGGTCTGATCTGTGATCAGAACCAATCCCAATCCAACCTGTGAAATAGATGCCACTTTGAATAAGGTAGATTGGCCAAGTTCCCAGCCACATTGTATAAGCCTGACCCTGAAGTTGTGGTGGAGACCAGTGTGACATTCAGGACCTTCTGCGGTGTCTTAGGAACCTAAAATTAGATTTGAACTCTACTGTTGCATATTTATGTACCTGTGACTCTGATATGTATTTGTGCTGCACCAGGATTAATTAGTACACGGCGTTCAGATGTATTGAACAACAATAGTAACAAAAGAATAACGGCTAACGTTTAGCATGCACTTTCTACATGCCAGGTGACAGTCTAAGCATTTTGCTTGTGTTAACCCAGTTAACATTCGCAATGGTGTTGTAAAGTAGGTATGATTATTATTTCGGTTTTCATGGATTAGGAAACCGAGGCATGGAGAGCTTTAGTAAATCATCCAAGGTCACAAATTTAAGCAGAGGTGAAGACGGGTTTTAAATCAGGGAGTTGGATTCAAGAGCTGTATTTTAAACCAGTGTTGGATCACCTCCCCGATATGTAAAGAAACAAACAAAAACCAAGTCATTAGAGCTTCGGTCAAAGGCTAGGGAGGGTCAGTGAAGTTCCATTTATAAACCTTTTAGGGATCAACACCTTTAAACCTTTCCTAATAATCTGGAAACTACAGTCGCTAATATCGAGTGAGCGTATAATGACCACTGTCAACAGCCGCACTGATCGGTGTCTCTGTGCTCACCCATTTTCCTCCATTTCCACAACTGTCCCAGACTCCTGGAAGGGTTTCTCCCCACATCCCTGTCCACTAACCGCCACTATAGGAAAAAGTTCCTACTGTCCAGACGCGTGCCAGGCTGCCAGCACCGCTTCCCTGCCCTCCCCTACAGTTATCACCTCTCTGCACGACCTCGCGCCCTGGAACACTAACCAAGAAACGCGCCGCCGTCTGAACGGTATTGCTCAGGTAAGCAGAACGGACTGGCCCAGTGGGCCTGAGAACTCAGCCAGGCTCCTCTTTCCTCAGAAAGCCCTTATTTCCAGTTAGCAGTGCAGGCCTCTTGAGAGGGCCAAGATTGGATCCTTTCTCTGTACCTTAGGCCAGCTGTTTGGGTCAAGGTTGAAGAAAGAATTGGGGGCAAATTAGATTTTTTGAAAGTATGCTTGCATCAGTTCTCTCAATCAGTTCTTAATGCAGTAATAACTTTCACCAACCCTTTGATAACACTTTAAAAATACATGAACACACGTAAACACACATATACCCACATACGTATACGTTTTGACTAGGTTTGATTTTGGTATTTCATAAACCAATTCTCTCTCCTGTGATCTTTGAAATAAATTGGGCAATATTTTTTGCTCTATGTAATTTGGCAAGGCATACATTTAACCTGTGTTAATGAACTGAAAACTCACGAACCACTAGTAAGCTAAAGTGTTACCTGTATTGATTTAATTAATGTATATACTAATTGGTGACATACTTTGAAAACCCGTGAGCATTTCTGTCTATACCACTGTCTCAAAAGAGTTATTTTATCATGGCACCCAAAGCAACAGTTAGATTCTATTTTGAAAATGTCAATCCTTTAATTTACTTACAAGGAACAACTTGCAGATTTTAGTGAAGTCCAACAGTTTATTTGGTCAATATTTGGAAGGCTGAAAGATAATTTAAGAAGATTACTTTCAATTTATTCTCCTACCTCTAGGCAGGACTTCTTTTCATAACTCAACTGAGAATAACATGGTGCTTCTTTGGTTGTGTTGTTGCTTTAAAAAAAAAAAATCTTTAAGAGAGACTGCACAGCCTGTCAGTATAATATGATTTATTGTCTTCTTGCCAACTAACTTGAATCTAAATTGCTTCATATAAGAGGCATATGGGAGAGCAGTTAAACAAGCAAACTCAAAGTTCAGTTGGGTTGGTTCTCTGGTACTTACATATCCTATCAGTGTGACTCTGATCATACCCTAGAGCATAAGTTCTCTAAGTCTCATGTTCCCCATCTATAAAAGTTCCTACCAGTATAGTTTTTGAGATTGTTCCTCATGTTTATCATGCTGTGGACATTGTCTTTCTCCAAATGAGTGCTGAATTAATGCTCATGGTTGTAGTTATAATTATTTGTCATTTTAATCCTTTTGTAGCAAAAATGGTGATTATCTGCTCTCCCACCTTCATAAATTGTGTGTAACATAATTTTTTTTCCTTAGATTTGTTTCCTGTGACTTGCAAAATTATGACATCTTCAAATCCAGAATTTCTCTTTCAGTTGTTGATAGAGTGTTTGACTCCCGATGCACCATACCTTTTGCTCCCAAAGATGAACATAACTCACACATTATTTCCCTATTTTTAGAAAGGAATGAAAGATATCATCTAATAGCTGTCAGCTCATGCCAACCACTTAATAGAGTTGCTAGTCACACAATTTTACAAGTTAAAAGAAAAAAAAAATGGGAAAATGCTCTAAGGTAGTGTCATTTGATACACATTTTAGAGATGTGTATTTTATGGCACGTAAGTAAACGTAAATTTTAGAATGGATTTAATTAAGAGAAGACTTTATCCATATAATCTCTGGATGAAAATTAATCCATTCTCATCACTCTATATATAATAATTTGGAGTCTTATGTCACTTAGTCAATCTTATTTGGATTTTCATTGTTGATATTCACTGCCCTTCAAGGATTACAACTATATTTTTCAATAACTTCAGCCATTGGGTAACAATCTTCACATTTACTCAGTTGCTCATCATGTTCTGTCAATTCTCCATTCAGCTTTGGATCTAACTTTCTTTGAACTGTCGCCCTTTTCCTGCTGTTTCTGGGTGCTAATTCTCCAGAGTTTTACCCTTATTCCTTTACTCTTCCTTCTCACTGGCACTTACTATAGAACAACCTTGTTTTTGGAACTTCAGCATTCACTGTTCCTACTTCCCAAGACTCTTTCAATTACAAGTGAAAGTAAGATAGTAATATACCAACTGAAATTAGCTTATGCAAAATAAGATATTTTGTCATATCACTGGAGAATCTTGTTTGTTTGTTTGTTTTCCTCAATCTTCAGCAGACCATTGCCAGAAGGAAAGATTCAGGTAGGCCTGTCATGCACACGTACTGATGTGGGTATGCGTGTGTGGGTGTGTGTGTGTGTGCGCGCGCGTGCACACACGTGTGTACACACAAGTGAGTGTCTATTTTATTCCTGCCAATTAATATATTGACTAGCAAAGCCAAGGATGTTTAGAAGGTGGAATTAGTACTTTCTGGCAACTGATAGGACAAGCAAAATGAGGCAGAGAAGAAGACTCAAGGATATTGCTGAAGTTTCTGGTTATGGAAGCTGACTAAATGTTAATACTAATCACCAGGGTTTGAAACAGAAGATGAGCTGGTTTACGGGTTAAGATAGTATGTATAATTACAGACCTTTTGAATTTGAGGTGCCTTTAGACCATGCATGTGTAGATAGATATCTAATAGTTGAAGGTGCAGTTCTGAAATTCTGGAGAGAAGCATGAGCTGAGCAGAGATTTAGGAGTTGATAGCTAATAATTTAATGGGGATTGGTGTGATCATTCAGGAAAAATGTACAAGGAAACGAATAAGGAGTTCACATGAACACAGGTTATCAATGAACAGGAAAAGGAAGAAGATTCTTCAAGGAATGTGGAAAAACCCTTACTTTCCTTTACATGGTTTGCTCAGTCAGTACAAACTTGACTTAGGATTCAAAGCATAAATAAATAAAACTATGTGAGTTTTATTTCCCAGTCCACTACTCAGAGTTTGCTTCTTTTTTATTCTCTAAATCACTGGTCACAAAGTTAATGCACACAGACTATACTTGGGACCTAGATGCATTTTGTTTGGCCTGTAGATTGCTTTAGAAATTTTGAACAGAGTGCCTGTAGCCAGTGTTTTCAAATTTCAGTTTGCCACAGACTCCATGTCTGCCTTTTGTCTTATACCAGCCCTCCTGTTCAGTCATTTATTATTATTATTATATATTCCAGGCCCCAGAAGGCTATTGTCATCACAAAAATACCACAGACTTTCCTATGCTCCTTCTTTCCTTGTAGAATACCTATCTGCCTATTCCAAATCTGTTTATCCCACCAGGCTTAACCTATGGTCCAGCTCTCTAGTGAAACCTCTGTCCTCTGAACTCCAGTGGCCCTTACTGGGTCATTATTTGTGTTATTCTCCTCTTTGTGAGTGATTCAGCACACACAGCACATGATTCTGTGACTCCCGTGAATAGGGAGATAAACAAAGTACTCTGCAGCTTTGTGCTGTGACTCGTGGATGCAACGACAAGAGAATATCTTCTTAGTGGCTTGTATTCAGTTCTGATGAGAAGAATTTATTTAAAGCATGGTTAGAAAAAGACTCCACTTAGAACATGCGGGTCGTCGATCTGTCCAGCCTGACGGTATCAAATCCCACATTGTGAAATGCCAACTTGAAAGGGTTTTTGCAGCATGCTCTGCCACTCATATACTGGATTGCACAAACGTTTGCTTTCTCTGAGTATTGATGACCCAGTAATACTATCAGCTTTTTTAGGCTGGTGCTGCATATTAACAATTGTGCCTCTGTAGGGACCTACTTTGTCATATGGGTGCAATACGATCAGTGACAGAACACAATTCTGACTGGAAACTTGAAAAAACACTACTCCGTGAGAGCGGAAAAATTGCCAGTATCTGTCTCGCCATGGCGTATGGTCAGGGTCAAGGAGAGCTGCTGCCCCGCCCACTGATGACTCATCACACTGATATTATCGAAGGAGACATTACATTTTCAGTGTCATGTTTTAGGTTTATAATTTAATTTTCAGCTCTGGCAATTCCAGTAGCATCCCTGGGGACGTATGAAGAGGAGGGGGCTGGTGTATCTTTGAAATGAATTCATGTTCATTTCTTGAGCACTTTGATTGTCATGCATATCTCACAGGCCCTTTCTCTCTGCTGCAGCCAAACTTCATCACGCCACCGAGTTACTCAATAATTCCTCCAGCACTGACCGCTTTCCTTTCCACCCGACCTCAAGTCAGATCTGCGTTAATAAATCTCTGCTGGGAGCGATCAAAACAAATACTGAGTGTGCGCAAAGATATTAAAAATAAGTGCAACACAGACTTATTTAATAATGTCCAACCACCTTTTATAATATTTGGAATATTTTGCCAAAGTTACTTTGAGCCTTATGTTTCATGCATTTTCTCCCAGATAAAATGATCTTTTTGGGAATGAGAAAAAAAAAAAGAAAAAAGAAAGAAAGAAAACCAGAAAAGTCAGATGAGTTTTGTTGGATTCTCAGCCGAACCCATTATTCTCTTTTCCAGTTCTTTTTCTTTGGCCTCGGCCACAAAATGTGAAGCTTCTCTTTGTTCACCTTGATTTATGAATAGTAGGCGTTGGGCAGTCGCTGTCCCAGTGGGATGCATTTTATTTTAAAAATAGTGTGAAGCACTTCCTTTTAAATTCCCTCACGTCCACTGCCACCTTGGCTGTATAATACATGCTTCTCAGTCCATCCTTGTACAGTTAAGGTCTGCACCACGTACGGTGAATTAAAGTGCTGAATTTATTTGTAGCACTCTGAGCCAAAATGTTGGATTTATTTAGAGAGTAATTCCAGTGGATTAAATTTGTTTCTATGGATCTCTTTGCTGCAGCTGGAACATGGATAGAAGGAAGGAATATTACATTAATGTCCTCAAACAAGAAAAGAATCCAGTCAACTGCAGGATAAATATCTGTAGCCCAAACAAATCACCTTGACAATGACTGCAAATTCAGGTGACCCCATCGACTTTAGAAAAGACCCCTGTTCGCCTGACAGCCTTGGGTTCAAATGCCCCTCAGTTCACAGTGACAATTCAGTTAATGTGCATATTCTGCCCCCCATTGGTCTGTTGCAAAAACTCTGCCCGCAGATGACCCATTTAATACTTTCTGCTTCACAGACCAAGAGATCGAACAGCGGGGAGGCTACAGCAAGATGCTGAGTTGTCCTAGCTGAGCAGTGAGGGGACTGAGTGTGGCCACATGCCATGTCTGTCTCTGGGCCCGTGGCAACTCATTAGCCTCTTCTGGGGAGTTTTAAAAAGTCCCCAGGCCCAAGCATTATCTGAGAATGATTAAATCGAAATCTCTGGGGAGTCAGACCCAGGCATCAGTATTTTTAAAACTTTATTTTAAATAAATAAAACATCTCAAAAGATTAAGTATAACAGGACACACTTTACAGGATGTAACCATTCCTTTGGTCACTGATAGCACTTTAAGCTTACAGGGTCTTATATTTAGTGACTTAAAACCTCACTTTCCACTCAGAAGCCCACAGTTCTAGTTTTAGTCAAGCTTCCTAATTCTTAGAGGGTTTTGCTTGGTATGCCATGTAGCTGGGAGCTCATTATATCGTGTTTCCAAACCCATAATGAGAAATCATTTGCCCGTGTGTTAGGTCTCACAAGTCCTTGGTTGCCGGGGTCCACCTCTTTGTTTTGATTCCTCTAGCACTCCTGCTTCTTATCTTCTACTCTGTTAGACATTAAAAGCGAAGATTTAATTTGAGCACCTGACTTCGAATGTAGCACATCACCAATTAATTATGTCAGTGGATTCAACATCTTCAACATCAAAGCAGTAATGATTAGTTTAAACCTACCATTGGAAGAAACACGATCAACTTTGTCGAGGTTGAAAGGTGGAGTCCATAAGGAAAGTCAGTGTTCACAGTGGAGTGGGTCCCTCCCTGCTTTTTAGTGTGAATATTTATTAAGCATAGGAACGGTTCAAGTAACGATCCGAGGTCCCCAACTCACAGGGGAAGAAAGGTAAGATAAGGGAACGAAGCAGGCTGGGTTTTCAACTTGTGTTATGGTGGAGACTGTCTTGATTGGGATCGTGTATGTCCAGGCAGTGCCTCTTGGCTCTGGCAGTTTGGTGCCACTGGGGAATTCGGATCCAGTGCTGCTAAATCTTCCAATTTCTCAAGAAAGTTGAAAAATCTGACTTTTTTTTCATAAAATTCTCAGATTTTAAATGTCGCTGTTATGACCACTGTAGAGCAGTTTAGGGAAGCTCTGTACAACACCCTGGCCTTATTCTTTGCCCTAGAATTTTCCGATGATAAGGTGCCAAATGCTCTTGAGGATGAGGACAATTGAGCATAAATGATGACCCCACAGTTCGCAGCTATGGGACTCCTTTGACCAATGGGTTCAGCAGCCAATGGATCGGAAGCTCATGATAAATGCCCTTCCCATTCATCCTGAGCAAAACAGCCTGAGGCTCCTTGGAAGGTTCTAGCACCCATCATCACTAGGCACCCACAGCCATGTTCAACTCTGTAACTCATCCTTTAATGGGCTCTCTCTCCGGCCCCATTTTTCGCCCTGTCCCTCACTCCTCTCCTTTGAATCACTTCTTAAATAAAATACTTATTCATAAGAATTTGTCGCATCCTCTGCTTTCAGGGAAAATTTGCTTAAGACCTTTGGCAGCTAAGTCATTTTAAGATAACTGTGTTGAGCAAAAAGGACTCTAGGGCAGATGCGACTCCTGAAGCTGTCAGTTCGGGACTTGCGAGTCAGGAAATGGTTGATGAGGAAGAAGGCACTGAGCTTACATTACAGATATGGCTTGGTACTTACTGCATTTTAGAAGGTTTGTGATTTGTTTTTGATTTTTTTCCACATAAGAAACATTGTGATTTTTTTTTTCCAGTTTATTTGGTTAGTTACTTTTTTAAATTAAGAAACTTTTCATTTTAGAATAGTTTCAGATTTACATAAAAAAAAAAAATGCCAAAAGATGAAGTTCCCTGGTTGGTTGGTTGTGTTTTTGTTGCTTTTAGTCCATGTGAGATTCTAACTACATGCCTAGAACATCTGGTACTGCTTTTTTCCTCTTAGAAGCCATTGTGTCAGATCTCAGAAAATATAAAATAGCAAGCTATAAACATTCCCTGTAAGTTCCTTGGGGACAAAGACAGTGCCTCATTCACCTTTCCATCCTCCTCAGTACCAGCCACAATGCCACGCACAGGGACATTTAATATGTGTTTGTTGAACAGGGGATTCCCATCATGCATTAAACCTGGAGGATTCAAGTTCAGGCCCAGACCTCTCCCTCCAGTCCCTATATCGCCTTTCTGCCTTCCAAAAGGGCAACTTTCTTCTCTTTGTTATTTCAGTTTGGCCACGGTAGATTGGGAAGGAACACAGCAAGGCACGATTTTTTACTCAAGGCTGCCTTTGCCAGACCCCCTACTCTCTCAAGCATGATCAAATGATCTTTGTTGCCAAACAAAACCAGAGCTGTATCTTGGCCGCCTGCGGTACCGTGAGAGCTTTCTAGGACATGCCTGTGCACTGCATGTCGTGATGTATTTTTAGCCAAACCCTGAGCGAAAGCCAACATGCATTTTGTTGCTCTTCTAGATCCTCTAAGCGTAGATCTTTCTCGTTTACTGGGCGGCTAACAAAAACAGCAACAATAACATACATTGTAATTTCAGCCTTGGATCTCAGTACACCTTTACAAGGTCTTTTTATTAACCCTTTTCAGGAATCTCAAATGAATTGATAAAAAACCCATTAAAGACATAATTAATATCTGTGTGAACAACTTCCGTTCAACCTCAGTTTACCTCTCAGCAGAATGATGAGTCATAGAAGGTTCAATTATGTAGTAGCTTAATCTGTAAGCTACTTGCGTTCAGTCTTGAACAGAATTAGAAGGATTCAGCACATTTATAAAGGGACCAGGTCAGTGATGAAATGAACAAAAGTCATCTTCTTTCACTGTTTTGTTTTTTAGTTATAACAGTAATTATTTTCATTGAGTTCTTGTGAAGTGCCAGGTATTCTTCAGTGCAGCCCTTTACGTAAATCAGTTCAATATCACCCCCATTTCAAAAATGGAAAAACTGGATACTGAGATCATAGATCATCAGAGCCAAGGGGACAGTGGAAATCATGACAGGATTTTCAGCTGGAGAGCAATATACCATCTACGTTATAAAGAAGTCCCTGTCTTCTCAGTGGGAAACAGATCCCAAGGTAGTCAGAGTGTAAGCAGGAAGAACAGGTAAAAGCCATCCAGGACGGCTTAAGGGGAAATGGCATCCTAAATCCTAGAAGGTGTTCAGGTGTGTCTGACAGAAGTTTGGAGTGTCTCAGTTCATTCATACACTGAAGGCAGTCAGCTCATTCCTTGTGCTGGATTTGGTAAGCTTCAGATATGAGCAAAACATTAAATGAATGTTTTGTGGAGCTCAGTGAAAGCACATTTCCATCAACTCATGGCCCTTATCTATGAGTCTTGCTTTCTAGATCAGACGGTGGATCCAACCCTTTTGTGCTTTATCTCAAACCGGGTGTCCTCCACTAGCTTCCACATACGCAGAATGGTAACTTATTGCTTCTCCTAAGTACAACAGTTCCTTGGCTTTTCAAAGGTGGTATCATTCAGGTATGCCACAGCACCTTTTTTTTTTAAGAGGCAAGAATCTTTTTTTGTTGTTGTTGCTGTTTTTAAAGACTAGGCCATCCTCTGTCATACACAAACATCTCCATTCCTGGTTGCACAGAGTATCACAGCTTCTTGTTCACAGGTACCGTTCACAGATAGATGCCGGAATGCCAGCCAAGCCAAGTCTTGAGGAAACAAAACAAAATGCAGAAATGGATGAGAGCCCATCTTGAAAATCTGCTATTTACATGGCGTATTTAGCCCCAGGCCAATTATTCTGGGTTACTAGATTACATTTACCGAATCACAAATTTCATTTGTGAGCCTTGTTATCCCTATGAGGTTCACAAATGAAATGTTTAAAGACAACCAAGGTTTAGAGGGCTTAGTTACCCTACCAAGAGCAGGCAACTTGTAGATAAAAGGTGGAAAGAGAATCAGACCTAAGCAGTCTGACTTCCATGGCTGCTGTGGTAGGTGTGAGAAAATATTTGTTGATTGGCTATGTAACAACCATACTTCCCGTAACACCTGCTGGAGGGAAGACATCAAATCCAGATGTTGAGATGGTCTGGACGGGCAGGCTGCTGGAAAGCAGAGTATCATTACAGCTATTAAAACAATGCAGAGGGTTATTTTGGTGCTCAGATCTGTGCAGCCAGACGGAAATCGTAGTTCAAGCTTAGTGTTGTCAGACAGCAGAGGCTGTGGGCAAAGGGGAAGGCATGGGTGAGTGAGTTTTGACTGTTTATCTCTAATGTGTGTGGCCAGTGTCACTCGCATCTCTGATGGCTGTGATTTATTCTATTATACTGTCAGGATTAAAACACCTTAGCAGGAGAAAAATAAAGGGTGGGAATACAAATGCTGTGTCATTGATGTGACAGATGCTATTTCTCTGGAAACCATAGACGATGAGGGTATGGGAACTCTCTCAAAAATGCCATGATCCTGCAATGTCAGAACCAGACAGACTTTAGAGACTATCTATTTCAAATCACTCATTTGACAGGTAAAGAAACTGAGACTCAGAGAGCTTCTGTGGTGGCCAAGGTCACACAGCTCCAAAGTTTAGAGTTTAGAGTTTAGAACTGTAGTTTCATGTCCCAGTTCAGTATTCATCCAGCTGTGTCATCCTCTGGTCAAAGTCATTGTTTCTCCCCCTAAATTCACAGAGTCGAGTTTTACGTTAAGTAAAGACTCTGTCTGCACTTTTAACAAGAACAAAAAAGGTAGGAAGCCCAAGCTAGAAATTATCCCCTTTGCTCACCAGTATCCATGCAAGTAAGACTTGAACCCCGTACTGCGGTCCTGAGCTCTCTGTAGTGTTACCATTTGTGGCTAGCTCCTTTCCCTTCTTTGAACCAAAGGAGACCCGTCTCACCTCCTCACCTTTGTTACTGAGGGGCTGGACCATTCTGTGACTCCTACTGCAACCAGCGCCTTGCTGTGTTCTCACTCATCCCTAGCTGACTCCTTCATCCCTCCGCTGTCTCTCTCCTGCTGTTTCTCGTGTGGACGGAGAGGGTGGAACACAGCAGAGTTCCGACCTGCCAAGAATCCCAAGCTCCTTGTTGCACCACCTGCCTCCTTGTTCCTTTCTCACTTGTTCCCCCCGCACAGATTTTTCTAGCAACGCAGACATCCTGAACTCCTTGAAATCAGTAAGAGGGCACAGAATTTGAAGCAGGAAGACATAGATCTAAGCCTAACCCAGGCCACGGCGAGCCATGTGATAGTGGACGAGTCTTAGACAAGCCTTTCTGGGCCTAAGAGTGTCCCTCTGTACAACTGGTGACCTGGTGGTACATACTCCAAAGAGTTATTTTAGGAGTGAAGTTCATTAATAATAAAGTACTTTGTAAGCAGTGTTTATTGCCCCCAAATTGTCATAGTCAGTGAAATGCCTAGTGACAATTTACTGTAAACTCCACGACTCTATTTGAAAATCTCCATGTGCTCAAACACATTCATGTGTTGACACAGACTTCCTGTAGGTTGATCTGTCCCACCGAGGAAACTGAGCCCAGGAGCCCCCAAAGCCATTAGAACTTTCAGCTGTCAACGTGTGCTTTGTTTTCCTCTAGCCTCACTGCCCCCTGGAGCCATTCTGTGTCCACTCAGAAACAGGGCCAGTGACTTCCCGACTCTGAGTTCAGCTTATCACTTGGTGATGAAGTAGTATATCTTATACTCCAAGTCTCACACAGTCCTTCATGTAAATATGCCCTCTCTAGGCACAGAAGTGGATGCACACACGCCAAAGTACCACCTGAAAGACAAACCGAAGGAAACCATTGCAGGTGTGAGGAGGCAGGCGGGGAGGGGTATTCCTGCTCGGTCAGAGCTCGGACTCATCTAAGACCCACATAATCACCTAATAAATTTATCTTTAGAATCGCTTAGTATTCTAAATGATCTAGTTTTGTAGGCGCTTCAATTTTTATATGGGGGTGTTTTAAATTTAAAAAAAAAATCCCATTTCTGTGAGATGTGTTCCTGTCTCCTCTAATAAGTCTCTTCTTACTTTATGTGCCTGTGCTGAAGCAGGTGAGCTTGCGGTGGGTGGAGGACCGCAGAGAAAAGCAGGGAGAGCAAAGACTCTGTTCTCTCTCTCTGTGATCCCAGTGGGTTGGTACCAGAATAGAAGCAAGCTCTTCCAAAGCTCAAACCAGGATGGGTCCCGCAAAAAAAACGAATGTCTGTAAACAGCTTGAAAACCTCATCCCCTGTTTGCTTTATCCTCACTGCCATTCAAACCTTAGGGCTGTGGAAAGGATTCAGAACCTCAGACCCAGGTAGTGACTTTAAACCATAGGAGATCACTCAGTCAACAAATACCTACAGCTGGCTTTGTCCCTAGTTCTGTTGTACGGCTGAGGATACAGACATGAAAAAGGTATAGTCCATGTTCTGGGGAAACATGCTAGTGCAGGGGAGGTACAAGAGAGCCATAGAATGCTTATGCCACACAGAAACTACGCTGGCAAACAGCACAGAGTATATTGGGAGCAGAAGAGAGAGAAAGCTTCCTAGAGACTTCCGTAGGTAGAGATTCTGTGCTGTGAGTCAGGGTTGAGTTTGCCGAAGGTTTCCTAAGATCCATTTAGGTCTGCTTTAGTGTGAACTAGGTTACTAAAATAGACAGAGAAAATAGCATCCCAATATTTAAATATATGATTATCCTTTCTTTATAAGTACTTAGCTGGAAGTGTCTTAGGATGAATACTAAAGCGCCTATCTGTGAATGTACACCATATTGGAAGCAGATTTACTGTCCCAAAGTGTAATGCTTACTCAGCCATCTGATGAGATTTGAGCGCTGAACAGTTTGAGAGGGATGCATAGGCTGTTTTATTACAAGATGCTGTTATGAGTTATAGCAGCTTTCCTTATGCTATACGGCTGTCGCCAAACAAGTTACATGAATATAAGCAGTTTTATTTGCAATTTTTTGCTTACATTTTCTTAGCATATTCGGATTACGGCTTCTCACAGCCCTGCTCATGCTCCTGTGGCAATCCCAATATATTGCTTTATTCAGAGCCAAAAGAAGCCTTTAAAAATATTTGTAGAAAGTCCTCCTTAGAGTATTCAGTGTTTGTGTTTACGGATGCAATCACCTGGCACTTGTTTAAAAGAAGAAAAAGGAAAAGAAGCATTTTCTCTCTTGCATATATGTGTTTATTTCAGAGAAAACTTAATGCACATATTAATTAGCCTCTCGTTCTATGCAGTGGGAGTGACCTCTGAGTAGGAGGTTTTGTGTTTTAGGAAAAAAAATAGCATTTTGAATTTCATTTGATCAGGACTGAACCTGAAACAACTAAAATAAAAAAGAATTAGTGTTATGAGAAATGTACACCAGGTTTAGCTGTTACATATAAATTATTATAGGCTGGAAAATTAGTGTTGTTGATTCCCCTGGAATGTGTGAAAGTGAATCAGAGAAATTGATGATGTTAATAAAAATGATAATACCAGTAAATTAGTTTATACTAAATGTAAATAATTGTTAAGCTGGGACCCAAATGAACCTTAGACAGCTAGGAACTTAATTTAAACCCCATTTATTTGTATTTTATTAAGTATTCTTTTAATCAAATTAATTGTTATTAATAATTACAATAAATATTTAACATACAGTGCTCAGTACTCAGAGTCTGCCATTGTTTTGCTATTTGTTTTTGGAAAATGGCATATGCACTAATGCTTGGCTGGGCCAGCATTTGGGGGATCCTGGACTTGAACATGACTGCAGCACAAAGTTTCATTGTCAAGCGAAGGAGAGCACAGGCTGTTGCGTGGGGTCCGGAGAATTTGAGAGATCACTCTTTAAGAGTTTTTTAAATTACTTACATTGAATTTTTTTCTGGTTCTAATATCAATTTATATTCATTGTAAAGTATTTGAAAGTAACAAATACATAAGGAAGAAAATTAAAACAACGTACTATTTTACCTCCCAAGAGCAACTGCAATTATCGTTTTGATATATTTGTTTTATAGCCCATTAGCTGTTTGTGTATATGTGTAATGCATTTTCAAAATTGGAATTATACAGTGTGATACCCTGCTCTTTTTGCTTATTTTGTCATGAATGTTTTCCTTTTCTTAAAATATTCTTCCGAAATAAGATTTCTTTGACAGCTGTGTAGTCTTATCATATGGATATACCCACACTATCCTTTCCGTTTAATCTTTTTTCCAACAAGATTTCAGTTTTTGTAAATTTTTGTTACAATACTTTAGTGAACATAATTCTACATAAATCTTTGTGTATGTCACTAATTTCCTCAGAATACATTTGTGAGTATTTTAAATTATACTAATGTAGCAGGGGAAAGAAAGGAAAAAGTAGGTTAGTGAGGCTTAATATAGGTCTACATGTTTAGGACACTCATCTAAACTTGAAAATACTTTTAAAAACTAAATTAAAACTACTTACAAATTGTATCCCTGTACCATATTCTATAATGTATCATTTTATTGTAAAGATATTTTATTAAATCGTTTTCAAATTGTGTTGATGTAGAGATTCTATGTCATATTTTTTCTACAGCCCAGTTAAAGGGATGGAGGTTATGTAAGGTCGAGTAACTACCTCTCAAACCTCAGGATTTGTGCAATGGCACTTAAATGCTGAATTCTATGAAATTCGGAATTCTAGAGTAAATATAGTTTTAGTTTTTTCACTTGACCATAGATGTAGTTAAATACATATGTGCATAAATATAAATGTATTAAATATGTTAGATAAACCACATAAAACAAATTACATATTTTAAACACATTAAAATATGTATTTATGTTCATACATAGAACTCATATATATTAAATATATGTTACATTATTTAATGAGTTTGTGCATAGAGTCAAGTGATTTGATTGGGTTTAGTTGTGATGTGTTTTAATCAGATGACCATTACAACAATTAATAATAAATACTATAAGCTCTGTGATAATCTGGTCTACTGTTAGTCGCCATTTGCCCTAACTATAAAGTATTGCTTAGTTTATCTCAAAAAGAACTCTTGTATCGTGGTCTGAAACACACAGAAAAGATGGAGTCAAGAGACAAAGGCAGGGCTTGCTGGATTTTTCTGTCTCATTTTGTGTGTGTCTGTGGGAAGCTTGCCACCTATACAACAAATCATCCCTAGGGAGGGCAGTGTCATGATATGAGAACGGAACAAAAAATGAAATGATGTTTGATTCCCATGGGAAAAATAGGTCGCATGTGAAAATTAATCTCAGTGTGTTACAGCATTTGCTACATAAACCTGAACAAAAGGAAGGGGAAAAAAAAAACCTGTGAGAAGACACATCTTCCCTCTGAAGCTATCTTTTGTAGCCATCTCTTTAGTTTTGTGTGACACCGCCAAGGTGACGCGGTATAAAGCGTGAGGTTCTTGGAGGCTCCAACAGCTGAGTAGCCAGCAAATGTGCTGCCAGACAGGACTCTGGCGAGAGAACAGCACTGTCCTCATGAAGCCACGATCCTTTCCCGGACTCTGACACTAATTTGCTTTATGGCCTTGGCAAGGCACTTACCCTCTTTAAGCCCAAATTTTCTTCCCTACGATGAGGCCAAGGAAGGCATGAATGATCGTTAAAACCCCTCTCAGATCACTCCCTCCATCTCTGCTTCTCTGTAGACTCAGTCCCAGCTCTTCAGCTCACTTACTAGATCTTTGAATTTTATCTAGTCATGCTCAATTTTGCATTGTTATTACCATAGTATGCAAAATCTGGTGAGTAAGAACTACAACTATATTTAAATGTACAAATCCAGGTGAATGACATTTGAAGTTAAGAACCTCCAGATTCCTCCCCAAAGGAGTGTTATTTCTACTCCATCTGCTTCTTGCCCTGTGTCATTTTCATGCTCACTGGGATCATCTACCAGATTACATCACCCCCCATCCTTGATCCAAGTGGGTTATGTTCATAAATATTGAATGAGTGACGTAACCTCTCAGTATTGCCTTATCATGACAAGTGTGTCAAGAAGAGATTGGGCATTTTGGAAGCTCTCATATGGGTATTAATTATACAAATACGAACTCAAAATTTTTTTTTCTTTATGTTTTTACTTCTTGCACTCCTAAGGAATTGAATGTTTGTTCTCCTATTATGCTTATCAGTAAATTCTTGATTTGTTTAAAAAAAAAAAAAAAAACCAGGGCAAGTGCTTACATTATCACCATCATCTGCTCGAAGCCTGAATTTCATTAAGTAGATTGTTAATAAAATGAGGAATGATATATCACAACTGCAATGCCGTGTCTCCCAAAGTTAATGAAGAGTTATAATTTTCTAGACAGCAAATTAAAAGGCTGTTAAAATGGTTGGTAAGGCTGTCAACGGATTTAGCAACATTCCAATTAAAATAGGGCATTAAAGAGAATTAAAATCTTGAATTTGGAGAAATGAGAAAATTTGTTTAATATGTGATTTAATATAGTTAGGAGTCCTGGAATCTTTACATAAGATGAGATAGATATCATCTTAAAGATGACATGACACATTTAACCAGAAGTGGGACATCATCATCTAATACAATTTCACAGACTTGATCAATAATTTGCTTGCTTCCAACATTAAAATTGCATTTCTAATTATGGAAATAATATTAGTGCAATAATAATATTTTAATATAACAAATTTATGCATGTATAATATTAATATATATTAATAACATATACATTTTTATATTTACCCATGTCTACAACACAGTGGTTTTAATTTTTCCATTTCCATTTTAGCTCTCATCCATCTGGATATATTTTTACATAGAACAGTTATGCTTTTGTATGCTTTTTGTTCAGTTATACTTCAGCCTTACATATCATCCGTGTTTTCCTTTTAAATTACTGCATGTCACATATTGGATTGATACACTAAATTTCACTTAACCAGTCCCTGGATGTTAAGTAATTGGGTCACTTTCATTTTTTACTAAAATAAATAAGATTCAAAAAACAATTATATAGTTATGTATACATTTAGAATAAGTTTTTAGAAATAGGATTAATGGATGAAAGGAAATGAATGCTTTCATGGCTCTTAAAACACCAAACTTCTCATCAAATGACTTTTATCATTTATACGACGACTGGTAATTTAACTATGTTTGTAATTCAGCTACAAACTGAACAGCATTATGCCGCATCATTATTTTATAATTTTTGCAAAATTAATAGGTAAGAAAGTACCATATGGTTAATTTATTTTTTAACCAATCTGTCCCAAGAATTTCACAGGTAATTAAATAACGACCACTTTTCTATATTAATTTGGCTTTCTGTGTCTTATTCTTTGACAAGTGGTAATATATAAGGTGGCCAACATATGATGTCGTAATTTTCCTTAAACAGACTTCTGAGATATTCAAAAAACTGAGATTAAGTTTAGCTCAAACGAAGGCACACATGGAACGAATAGGCTTCTGTTTCCAGGAATAATATTTAATAGAGTAAGACAGAAACTGCTTAGAAAGTGTTTTGAAGTCAATAAGAGGCGTAGCGAGGGTGATTTTTTTCAAGTGGTTACTAAACCTAAAAATTGACCCTTCCTCTTAGTATTTCAGAAGCTATAAAAATCCCTTTTATTCCTAAGCAGAGAGAAGGGAGAAACAGAGGACAGAGAACTCTAACAAACAAAATGCACCGTGGAGGTACACAGACCATCTCTGGGCTCATCCCTGCCTATTCTCTATAAATTCTAAAAGCTCTACATACCCCAGTTGTCACTCACTGCCTAGTCCCATTTTTCCTGCTTCCTGCTTAATAATCTGACACTTGTTTATATACTCACTTATCTATATACCTTAAGAATGTGTGCTCCAAAAGGGCACAGCTTTTCGTTTTGGTCTCTTTTGTTCACTACTATATCCTTAGAGCCTGATAGAACAATGTCTAGCACATAACAGGCGCTTCATAAATATTTGTCGCATGAAGGAAGGAAGGAATGCATTGTGGATAATCAGAGATGGAAACATTGCCCAAACTGTAGTTGATACATCAAACCTCACACAAATAAATGGCCATTTTAGAATGGAGATGTGTATGAGGAGATGCAGTGTTGGGACCAAGAAACCATGCAGCAAATGAAGCAAACCAAAGGCAACCGATGAACGGGAAGATGAACTGGATTTGAACAAAACCTTTCCTGTAGCCGCATCTGTCTTAGGAGGGATTAGAAGTAGATTCCAGAAGCTCACTGTATACTGTTTTCAGTTAAGTCTGGATATACATGCACATACGCATATGCATGTGTATATATCTATGAATATACATAGCTACATGTGTATATCCACAGATACACCCACACGCATGTGTTTCTACGAGTGTACTTTTTAAGGTAACTTTAGTAAACTCTGTAGGGGGTATCATGTTGACTAGAGTCAGTTAATCTCAACTAGTATTTTCCTATCTTCCAAAAGTCTTTTAAGAACTTCTTGAGACATTGCATTTTTTTTTTTTGAATGTTAGTTTTACTCATAATGAAGGATTGATTCCAGGATCCCCCATGGATACCAAAATCTGCAGATGCTCAAGTCCCTTATAAAATGGCATTGAACAATGCGCACAGTCAGTCCTCTGCACGTGTGAATTCCCAACACTGTTGAATCCGTGGATGTGGAACCTTGCATTCCCATCTTCCTTGAAGGTGTAAGCCACAGCTTGATAGAAGAGCTATCCTTGGGGAACAAAATCTGAGTCACTTCAAGCCTTTAGAATTTCTGGGGCTGGTGAGAGTTCTTAAAGAGTGACAGGCAAAAAGGCACCTTGGTATTAAACTCTTCTCTTCCACTGGAACAAGTGAATTTCGATGGATAATTATAATTCGAGTGTAGGTGCTTTTACTTTGCGGGCCAGAGGTAAAGTATCCTGTAAAGAGTTACACTTTATTACGGCTGACAAACTTTCCCGAATATTACGAAAGATTGCAGTGTGGTGGTTCTGCATCCTTCCTCTTCACCCCCACCCCCTCCCCCACCCCCAATGTCTTCATCTGTCTCAGTCTTCTCATCATTCATTGGTCACATTTCAGCCTTTTTTTTTTTTAATCACATTGATGACTTACAGTATCATTAACCTTTGACTTTCATCTCATCTATAATTCCTCTAACCTAGTAGACTTCTCTGACTGAAAATGGCCGTAGTCATCAAATTCAGAAAATCTGCTCATTCTCAGCAATCAATAATGCAAATAGAAAGGAAGGGGCCTTTCAGTAGGCTCCTGGTTCTTCTTGTTCAAGGACTGGCCCTTGGTATTTTGCTTGAAAATCAATTGATTTTATTTTTGTATTTTTTTAAACTTTCTCCATACTAAGTCAAATCATGACTATGTCTCTATATTGGTTTTATATCTCAGCTCTTCTTTTATCCTCCCATAGAGTTGAGAAAAATGCTAGAAGGAATAAGTAAAAAATCAAGTCATAAACCCTACAGTAAATCACAAGGTGAATTCAACTCTCACCATTTACCCTTCTACCAGGAGCATTATTCCTTTTGGGTGTTGTACTCAATGGAAAGTTCCCATATCTCCAGTTCCGTGACTCTGCTGTTAAGGGCAATCTCTTAAGAACTGCCTGTCATTGTGATTATTGCCAATATCACTGAATTAAGGTAATCAGGCCACATTCATTGCATGCACTTGGAGCAGAAGCTGAAACCACAGGTAAAATTGAAATGCCCAGTAATGGCCATTTCAATGTCGGTTTCCTGTTCTTTTCCTGAAGTGCATTTGCTTTTGCTTTTCCTCCTTGCCTGCTGGGATCATTGTGTGTGTGTCTGAATGTCCGAAGGCTCAGATTGATAAGTTACAAAGGGAAGGGGTTGGGGCAGGGGAGGCCACACAGCTTGAATAAATAAGTACATAAGAATATATGGCGCTCTAGCATGCCCTGCTGCCATGTCTCCAGCACTACACAAGGATGTCATCAATATTAACTTCAGCATCAGCCTTCTGAAGGCAGAGTGGCAAAAGGAGCGGGTGTGGGAGTTCCCCTAAAGGGGAGTCAGGCATGACATTCTGAATTCTGAAATTGGAAACCCACAGTTCAGTAGGTTGCAGCAACACAGAATGCAGATGGCGTGTTCCTTTGGATTGTCAATGTAGTTCTACAGTTTATATAAATGGCTTCAGTTTACTCCTGTTGGCTCTGTCACTGCCTTTTAACACAAATGTGTCAGTAAAGCCATGTTGCAGTGCCAATCATGTGTCGGTAAGGGGGCTCGGAGGAGAGAGTACCTTGGAATATTTTGAAATTAACCATTTCAGAAGGGAGGAGTCTTTTAAATACATCGTGTTAGAAAAATGAAAGAGGCTGTGCTACATAGATTAGGTGCCTACAGTAACTTGGATTCACTTAATGTATGTTAAGGAATTGAAAAAATAAATGAAATCTTCTTTTTCCTTTTTCAAAAATACAAATATGTGTTTTTTTTTTCCTACAGCATGAATAAAATGAGATAAGTGCACATTAAAACCATCTCAGTGATTTAACCGTATTCTTTTCATCTGTAACTATCAGATAATAGAGTTAGAGTAAATATAAGGCTGTAATTAACTTGAGCCTCTGCTGATGCACTGTAAAAATAGGGCCTAACTACTTTTCTAATGGTAGCTGAGTCAAAAAGAATAATTTCCACTTAGAAATTGTGTTTGGAGGCTTCTCATTCCAAGGAATATCTGCCTTCTTTTCCCACTCATCCTCCCTGACCACTTGAGAGAATTAGGCCCCTGACCTTTTGTGATTCCCATGTTTTTCTGGGTGTCCTCAGCTTATCAACTGCTTCGTGATAAATCCAACAAGTAGGATCTATACACGTGAGACTTACTTAGAAAGTTTTTTTTTTTTCCTTAATTTTGTAAATTATATTTTCGACGCCGTCAGCTTAGGGCTGTCTTCTACTCAATTGAGGAAGAGAAGAGCAATGTAAGAATGGGTAAATGATATTTTCTCAGAATGACTAGCTATGTTTTGCAAAGGCAACTCGTCAGTTGAGGCTTTCTTCTATGAGAAATTGGAATATCTGTGAGCATGCTGTAGCCACATGTGTGGGAAACACGTGTGCACTCACACATACAAACACAACATACCCACACGTGTTTGGCAATGTAAAATTATCTACCTATCTACATACAATTGGCCAATTTAGACTGATGATTCTACTTCACTAAGGACCCATCAGTGAAAAAAAATTTAAGACCAAGCATATTTCTGTGGGGACAGGCAGAATTTTATTTGTTTCACTGTGATAGAATATACCGTAGTTAATCATGAGTTTGGATGCCCTCATTTTGCTCTTTTAGCTGTAGACAAGTTAGTGAGTATCTCTGAGTTTGAGTTTGTTTTTGTTTGTACGGAGCTATTAGCGATACCTTATTTTGGCTGATTGTGAGTGTTAAATGAGAAAGTCCGTGTGAGGCACTTAACGTGTTGCCTGGTGTCCAAAAGTCCTTAGAAGTGTTAGTAACGGTCATTAGGATGTGAATTCTATTCACCATACGGCTTAGGAAAGTCATGGAAGGAAAACCAGCGGCGAACTTATCTATCTGTATTTTTTAAATGCCTTTCAGAATCTTACTATGAGAATGATTTAGAATCACAGACAATGCTTGAAGGAAACATCAAGATTGAGTTTAACCCTCCTTATTTTAGAATTGGAAAATAAATGTTTAGGGAAGTCCAAGAAGTGACTTTTCCAGTGTCATGCAACTACTTGGAGGAAAAGACCCTGTGAGCATGTTGGGTTTTCTCCGTTCCACTGTGATTTTTACTATAGTGTCGGACTCTCACATATATCAACGTAAAAATGAACTGGTCTTCGAAAATAGAATAACTTCAGTGTCAACCTCACTTTTTATGCAAACTTATCCAAAATCTATCTTGTCTAGAACCAATGGTTAGTACCAATGATATAACTAATTGTATGTAATAAATAAGGTCACTACCATTTTAAACACTATAGTCAACCAATCTTTGACCATTCATTCTGCAAGTACTTACTAAACCCCTGGTTTTTATGTCTTCTTGGCTCTCTTTAAATTAGTTGTTTATGATGCTCATTTGTTTAAGTGCCAAAAAATATTTGCAAAAAAATAAACTGGCACACACAGAAAAACCAAAGAGCGTCTCCAAAGGCTCTACCGTGTACCATATCTCAGCCTCAGTGGACTTGGGGGTCTTGTCCTGTCCCTTTTAGCCACTTACATCATGGAAAGATAATCCCAGAATTCCTCTCTCTGGGAAACATCATGAAAACACTTAGACTCTAAATTCACATAGATGACATTCAAATCACACTGCGTTACTCCCTGGTTGTGTGACCTCAGTCATGCAACTTCTCTGTACCTTTTCCTCATTTGCAGAATGAAGATAATATTTTCTCCTTCTGTACTGCTGTGAAGATCAAATGTCAACATTTGGTTCATATCAAATGTGGAGCCCAGTGCTCAAAAAATCTTAATTCTCTTTTCCCTCCCTTTTTCGCTCTCCTCATTTCTCCTTGAAGGTAGAAAATAAAACACTATTGTCCAAAAGAAAAACAAGAGTGATGAAGGATTAAATGGTTAAAGCTGGAATTTTCCTTCTATGTACTTAACCAGTGGGTCATTCAAGGTACTTCACAATTCGTTGAGAGAACCATTAAGCACCATTAGTAGGTCATCTGCCACTGACTTCAAAACTATAGTTTGTAAAACTCAGCCAAATAGGGAAATCATCTTAATAGCTCTGATCACTTTGATTTGGGCCATAAGGCCATGGTGACAGATGCACTAAGCATCTCATAAATACCAGCACATTTCCTTTAGCTGGCATAATTTGCAGAATAGAACTGGTCATGTGATATCATTATGTAACGTGATATAATTTGAAAATGTAAAACTGTAGCAGAGGCATTTTGACCAAGTGGCTTTGCATCTTTAACCACCTTGTCGAACACCCTTTAGTTTGTTCTACTCTCATCTAAATGGCCCTCATGTCATAAGTTACCTGATGTTTGGTCTTTTTCGCCTTCAAATCCTAAAAGGAGGATTTATATCAGTACAGTGTATAGAGCTGGACTGAACTTTCGAGACTGTCTAGTCTTTTAAAAGTCCTTTAACTCTGAGATGTATGATTTTAGCCCAATCTTCTGAATGTACAGATAAGAAACTGAGATTTGAAGCAGTGAAATTACTGAACATGGCTAAGTGGAGTGAGCCTCTTGTTCATAATTTTGACTCAGATCTTTCTAACTTATGTTAGGTTGAAAAATGAAGCTTTTATCTTTATTTCATAGATAAGGATATGTGTGCTTATATAGTGTGTGTGTGACTTCTCCTTAGAAAAGGTGTTAAGATGATGAGACCTCTATAAATGTCACACTTCCAAGGAGTTTTTTGGCTTTAATGTTTCCTAAATGCAGTCATCTTTTTATTCACTGATCATAAAAATTGTGTTTATTTTTTGAAAGTCATACAGTTCAGAAGAATACATAGAAGGTTATAATTGTCTGAAATTCCAGAAATAACATCTATAAATATTTTGATAAATGTTATGTTGATATATTTTAAATTTTATAAAAGTATATATATATAAAACTCCTGGAGTAAGACCAACATTTAGTTGTTCTTACCACAAAGCCTACATTCTAACCAAGAGCTTGGTCTTGGACAGTAGTTCTCACTGTGTGGTCTAGGACCAACAACTTTATCACCTGTGAACTTCAAAGATATGCAAATCATCATGCCCCACCCAAGACCTGCTGAATCAGAAACTCAGTGATCTTTGTCTTAAGGAGCCCAGTGACTATTCTGATGATGCGAGATCAACTTAGCCTTGGGTGTATTGGTCTGAGAGATCTGAATTTGAATTCATCTTAGCTGTGACTTTCATTACATCGTGACCTTGAGCAAGTTAGTAGCCCAACTGTGAGCCCTGGGTTCCTCTTGGTGAAGTGAAGATAATAGTTACCTTGAAGTGTTGCTGCAGAGCTTAGAGATAGATCATGTGAAGCACTGAATGCAGTATTCCATTGCAGGTGCTCAATCATTTATAGCCATTATATGAGGCCGTCATAGCTTTCATCAACAATTCAGTTGTACAACTCATTTTTGAGGGATACAGTAGTATGCACTCTAGGAGAAAAACACTGCTGTTAATATTTAAAATTTGCAAATAGCATTGCTGCCAAAGCAATGTGATCGCTCTCTATTTCAGAATTTGTACTCCTCTGAAACAACATGTGAGTCTTCTTCACCAAGTAAGTCTCTTTATAAAGAAAGGTAGCTAATTTTTTTCAAAATATTTTAATCTGTATATTTTGAGCTAATGATTCTGGATATGAGATTCCCCAAGGAAAGCTCCAATTTTATCATAAAATTCTGAATGGAAAATGTGAGAGTGTATAGGATTCCATCCTTCTCTATTTGGTACATATAGAAAGACCAAAATAGATTCAGGTGGTTAAATCCCTCTTTCTAGAAAGATGAACAGTTATTTGGGCCACGATGCTTTTGGGTAGAACACCCCCCCCCCAAAAAAAAACTATAGAAATAAATGTGAAATAGATATAAATATGACTATAAGTTTTTTTTAGTTTTATTTTCAATGCCTTAAGATTATTCATCATGTGGATATTCAATGACCACATAAATTGATCTTAAAAAAGGTAACTAAAATAAGTGATAGGATAAAGGAAACAGGATAAACTTAGTAAGGTGCCAAACGACTTCCCACTAACTCTAGAAAAAGATCCAATAAACTGAATTTGGCCTATCCTGGCTTAAAGTGGCAAACATCAGAAACCGTGCCTTTCAGTCTCATTCAAATGCAAGCCTGGCTCTAGCAGACTCTATGGCAACTAGATATAGTGATTTTTAGTAATGCCGTGGAGCGTTTCTCTTTCATTATGGCCTCATGTGTTTTAATCACCTTAAATTGAGAACAAATTGCTAAAAACTTTCCATGATTTCAGAAAGATTTTTTTAAAAAATAAACCAATAAAATGAAATAACGCAATGACAATATTTAAGTAGGAATATTATGGCAGATAAATTCTTGGAAGTTTACTGCTAATGGCCACTTGACATTTTTAAATAGAGCATTTCAGTAAATCACTGAAAATTAGCTGACAAGAATGTATATTCATCTATTTAAATGATACTTATAAATAAGTAAATATAGTTTAAATATAGTTTGAGTGATGCTGGAGTTTATGCTGTCCTAGTGTAGGTTTTTGTTCTAATTTCAGATAAATTTAAAAAGCATGTATTGTAGATTTCCTATGAGTGAGGAAGTATGTTAGTTCCTGGAGACTCACAGAGCCGAAGAAAGCTCAAATCTGGAAATCTAGTAAGTAATTGACCATATTCAAGTCCATCACCCCTGACCCCAGAAAGCCTCCTTTCTACCTTGAATAACATCAGATACCAGGGAACTTCTGTGACTAGGATAGAATTTAGACTTGTTCTACTTTTGTTCTTAATTACATCTTATGAATTTTAGCTAACACACAGTTCGAGAGCTATACACTGGCCAACTGTTTATAATAAATGCCAGTGGAATATTTTAATTGTGTATGCAATAATTAATTCATTCGACAAGTATTTATTATGCACGTTCAACTATGTGCCAGATACTGATCTAGGCACAGAAAATAGCAGTGAAGAAACCAAGATTTGTGTTGCACTGAACTTATATTTTATAGTAAGGAGATCAACCATGAATTTGTAAATAAATAAATAAATAAGGTAATTTCCGTGAGCGGTAAGTGTAAAGATAAAAAAGATATATGGAGTACTTATAGAGCACTTTGGAGAGCAGAGAGGGAAAGACTCTTTATGCAGAGCTTTTTGCAAAGACCTCTCTGAAAAGGTGACATTCGAATTGGAAACGGAAGGAGAAGCGGAAGCCTGTGCTATGGAGATCAGGGTAAAGATCATTGGGACAGACACACAGTCAGTGCACAGCTGTGAGGAAGAAACATGTTCAGTGTAGTTCAGGATTAGAGAATGGCTGGTGTGCCTGGACCTTGGCGTGTGAAGAAGAGAAATTGCTCTCTAAGTATGATGAGGAAAGCAGCACACATTCTGTAGGCTTCTGGACACCATAATTTGGTATTTTTTGATATAATGGAAAGCCATTGTGTTTGAAGCATGGAAAGTACATCTACTTTGCTGTTAAACTGACTAAGAATCTTAGTAATTTTACACATAAGCTTTTAAAATAAAATAAAGTCATCTCCTAAGACACATTCATTTGAGATACTGGAGAAAACTGTCAAATTTCTACTCAGTCATCAATTCAAAACTATTTATAGTTTCAAAGCTACTAAGGTAGGCCTTCTGAAAGATACACAAATGATAAATAGTTTCTGTCTCAAATAAGCTACGTGCTATTGAAAAAAGAGCTATTTATAATCACCTATGATATAACATTTTGATGAAATAAATTCCACAATAGAAGCCTAAAGGAAAAACCAGCAAATTCTGAATAACATTATTCATTTATTCTTCAAATATTGTTTCATTACCTATCACATCTCAGAAAGAATACAATGGTGAACCAAACACATACAGCTCTTGGAGTTTGAGATCTAGCCAGGAGGGCAGTAATTAACTGTGAAATATAGTCACCAATTGGAATAAATGCCATGAGGAGAAAAGAATGACACAGAAGACACTATCTGGTACATAGGCCCTTGATAAATATCAGTTGAATGAATGAAGGAGTGAGTAAACAGTGGATAATAAAATAACAGGGAGTGACATACTTGATATAGCATTGTCAGAAAGAACCTCCCTGAGCTACTACCCTTTAAGCTGTAATCAGAAGGAAGTGAAGGCATTATCATTTCAGAAGACTGGGAGGAGGAAGTGGCTTCTAGGTGAGGGACACGTGCGTGAGGGTCAGGAGATGGGGAAGGGTTATAGAATGTGTCAGCATGCCAGAGAGATGACATCGGAGAGGGAGAAAGAGACCGACAAAGAGTAAGACGTTGCAGGCCATAAGGAGTTAAGTTATATTCTAAATCGATAGTTAAGTCATTGCAAGGCTTCGTATGATTAAATGATCATCCTAATTTCTGCAAAACAAATTGACTAAGTAGGAACAAGAGCTAATGATGGAAAACTGTTTACGATGATATTGTGTTAAATTAGATAAAAGGGTTGAGATGGTGAGCGCAGATGGAAAACAGTGGTTGCATCTAAAGGCTTTGCAGATACCAGATGTAGTGGGATGATGTATTTTTCTTCTTCCAATTGTACAAGTGAGAAACTTGGACTTATCCTTGACACAGCATCAAGTATGACCCTGTTAAGAAAATCTGTCTTATTCCTCTGCTCCAAACCATCCCATGGACCCCTGTCCTCCTTCCTTAATCTGAGTTAGCTGTGCTGGCCTTAAAGAACTGAGACACAACACTCATACCCCACCTCATGCCACTTGTCTTCGCTGTTCTTTCTAGATGGAAGTCCCTAGATATGTGCTTGCCGTAGTCTTTTCACTTTTTTTTTTTAACTCTTGGCTCAAATGTCACCTTCACAATGAGGTCTTCTCTAGTCACCTCTAAATGCCCAAGCCCTCCTTTGCAATATACTTTATCCTCTGTCTCTGCTTTATTTTTCTTCTTAGTCTTTATCAATATGCAACATAATAAATGTTTTATTTTTTTCCTTGTCTTCCCACTAAAATATAAACTAATTGAGAACTAGGTCTTGCGTGTTTTTCATTACCATATCCCTGTTGCCTATAATTACGGTTTAATACATAGTGGTTGAATGAATAAATAAATGACAATAGTTGTCTTCCAGAAAAAAAAATGCTGTTATAAGAGCTAAAGTTTATTAACCATTCGGAATGTGTCAGGCATTGGCTTTATTGACTCTTTGCAATTTCAACCCTCTCAGTGTGAGATGAGGCTGGGTGTGGGTAGGTAGATTTGGGGCTGGTTGGAAGAATCCTGAATAGCTTGTCAGGATGTTTGGACATGGTTCTGTAGATATTTGGGGTTCATTAGAAGGCTTTTAGAGAGGGAGGTAGTGCACTCTGTTCATTTTTGATGTTAATAATTTTGCAAATAGTGTGAAAGAGGAAGTATGAGTGGGTACTTTTGGAATTAGGAAAAATCTGTCAGGGTGTTACTGAGTCAGTCCAACTTGGGGGTTTACTACAAATGTCCAAACCTCTGTTTTGAAAATGGAAATGGAAAGAAAAGAAAGAGATATAGAGAATGGAAATCATGAGCTCTTACTTATAGTAGTGATCACTGTTAGTTTCAGAAGATTATTTCTCTTAAAGATCATTTCTTCAGTTTTTCATATTCCCAATTTCTCACAAAGCATTTCAGTCAATTGGTTGTTTGGAATATGGAAATATACCTTGAATCCTACGGTACCATTTATTATAGAAGAAACCTGTTATTTTCCTGGCTGAAATTTTTGAGATAGTTCATGATGTCAAAGTCTTTGGACTTCTAGACTATCTCTGTTCTTGCTATGTTTCTGTCAGTTACCAGACATGTGACCTTGATCATGGCACTTAACTACTCTAAATGCTGTTACCTTGTGGTATAAAAGAACATTACGAGAAGAGGACACCAGAGAGTTGTCTTGGAAGTCTGGATTTGGAGCCAGGCTCACTCCAGATTCCATGCTCTTAAGCACACAGGCATAAACTGCATGATCCCTGGATGGTAGTAGGATATTTGCACAGTTCCAATTCAATACAGGGAGGATGAGCTATTCTGACAGGAAATTGTCTCCATGTCATAACAGAGGTTCAGGCAGAGGCTAGGTATCAACAATGAACATCTAGTGTTTCCACTCACCAGGTATTTGCCATGGAGATTCTCAGACCTAAAATAGTAGTCGAAATAGATGGCTTTGAATTCCTTCAGGCTCCCGTGTGAATCTAGGAATCAGGAGTCAGCAGCAGTGCAATTTTATAGCACCCACAATCATTTCTATTTCCTCTTAATTTCTGGAACATTCGAGATCCACAACAGCTTTTAAATTTAACATTTATATATTTATACCCTATGTCTTCCCCTTAATTTTAAGGGCAGAGATTATATTGCATTCTTCTTCAGGGCTTTTCTAATGTATAGATCTAAATTCTGTCCACAGTAGGCATTTAAGTCATACGTTACATTTATTATCCATTGAAGGATATTGCGAAAAAATAACTTGTTCAATTCTACCTAAATGCCAGTTGAAATACGAAATTATTTCGAAAATGTGTATCTAAAAGTCAAAAAGTTCAATCGACTAGCAATTCTTTGAAGATTGAAAGATAAATAGATGGTGCCTGAGGATGTAAGACCAAGCCCTTTTCCTGTCCTCAGGGCATGTACCTGCCCACAGAAGTGAGGGCAGAGAGAGTCTAAATCTCCTTAGCCATACCTGAGAAAAATTTCTTCTCAATGCGGGAAGTTCTGTCATCTTAAGATAATCAAAAATGACCTTTTTACTTATTGGGAGCAAAAATATATATATTTTATCGGGAGTAAGATTGAAAGAGAACCTCTTCGTTTAAAAGATGTATTTTAAAAATAAAATATAATTTAAAGTACAGCAATGATGGCAAACGTTAACTATATAAGGGAACTACCATTGAAATAAATGTGGTAAAAGTGAGGCCCCGTTGAATGTGAGCACCACTGAGTCAAGCTGCATATAATTATCATAGAAGACAATACCCAGGCAGAGAATGTTGTTAATGATTTGCGAGAGCCCAAGGAGTGTGGAAAACAACTCACAGTGCATTTACTCCTTCTTTTATGTAGCCCATCACAATGTAAAATTGAGGGGGCACCTGGCATTAAATACTGTATTTACAGAAATGCAGTAAAAAAATCAAGATAGCATTTAGTGTATTGTTCTTTTACAAAAGAGAAAGAAGGAAAAAAAATTGCCTTTATCGACCAACATATTCCAATTATGATGTTTTATTTAAATAATCACAAGTGGGCAATTTGTTCAAACTTATTTCTATATTCCCAGCATGAAATCATCCCCCATCCACTCAAGTTTTTCTATGACTCTGAGATGGGATAAGTAGAACCGTAATTACAGGAAAAAATTTGGGTGTTGCAATCGCCTCCCCAAGTGTTGGAGCATTTGCTCTCGTGGCCTCGGCAGTTCCGTTTGTCTTTGTTGAGACTCAATTCTTTCCCTTTGCTTTAGCTGCAGTTTCCTTATGGTATTTTAAATTAATTATCAATACCTTTTATGCTTTTTCATGTTTTTGTTCTACATTTGTATGGATAGCTCTCACTATTCTTTGTCAAAATTGCTTCCTTTGCCTTACGTGCGTCTGAACCGTGGTTGAATCATGGTAAGGGTTTCTTTGCTGGTAGCTGCACCCGCCTCAGCAGAAACAGGCTTTGTTCCCTGGAGAACAGCTTTGTGACAGCTGCACCAGAGGCTTCTGTACTGCAGGGATGGGGGTCAGGAGACAGGAATTCATTTTATCTGGCAGTGGACGCTTGGCGTTACCGCAGTTTCGTCCCCACGAGTAGCACACATTCATTCATTGGGATTCTTAATGTGACCTGTCGCTTTAGGAATATCCTGTGCAGCATTTCTATTTACTTGTACTGGGCTGAGTTTATAAACTCTAATCACAAAAAAAAAAAAAAACAAACAAACAAAAAAACTAATTAGCTCAACAATGAAAATGGAAGCACTGAACATCTAAATACTTAGAAATAGTCTTTCAGGGATGTTGATTCAGTTAGTTATCTTGTATATGTCATGTTTTACATATTATAGTAAAATAATAATATTCTTTAGAGACACACTTATCAAGGAAGCCAGGAATGGAAGGTACTGCGTATAGGCATTATGGCTGAGTCCCAAATTGAAGAGGCAAAATGATCTAAATTATATACACGTACAAGTGCAAAATCAGGTAAGGCGTTTGTTTAAAAGGTAATAGGAGATTAAGGAAGAAATGGATATGAATTTAAACCCCGGAAACAATAATACATGTAATAGAAATTCCAAAATGTACATATGAGTCATTAGCAAAGATAAAAGAAATTTTGTATCGGTGAGATGGACAGTAAGTAAAATAGGTGAAGAGAGGAAAAGTAATTGGAGGAAGCGTTTTCTGGAGAACAAGAAAACCAGACTGAATTCCTATCACTATTAAAGCCAATCAAAGAAAATGGGAGGCGGGGCACCTTGGTTCCTTCGAGACTCTGGCTTCACCGATTCTCGCTGTGGAACTCCGAGCACTACTTATTCCTCTTTCTTAGCCTCAAGTGGGAATTGTGATCATATCACCTCATAAGGTTGTTTAATGAGGTAGCATTTACACAAATTTCTAAAAGCCATGCCTAGTATATATTAAGTGGCACCTTTTATTATTTTTCTTACTCTAAAGAGTTTATAATTATTATTTGAAAAATAAGTATACTACTAGACAACTTGATCAGAAAGCCTCCCTCCTATCTTCTTTGAATCTTTCAACTCAAAAATAATTACAGACAAGTTGTGAATTATCACTATGTCCTATATCTTTGGGCCACCTAAAATAGGGTGCATTCTTTGGGGGATATGCCTATCCCCCAAATGGTGCCATTTGTACTGGATAAATTACTTCCAGTGGGATAGAAGAGAGATTAGAGTTTCTACTGCTTTCTAGTTCGTGGTTGACATGAGTATGTTTGGTATTCTTGACCCATTGCTCCAGTTAAGGGGATATGAATCCACCTGCATGGTGCAGAAGGTATGTCTTTAAAAATAGGTCTTGTTAACAGCAAGACTGAAATAAGTTTGGCCTCTTAGAAAATCAAGGAGATACAGAAAATCTGCGTCAATCTCTCCAGATATACCTTCCAGGCTCACAAATCCAGTCGATAAACTTGGCTTCACTCCGTATGACAGCAGCATCAGAGGAAATAGTCCAGTGGAGTTATAATAAATCCATTAAGTCGATGGTATAGGTTACCTTGTTTACATCTGATGTAAGTTAATGTGTGCACATACTGTATAACAAAATAATAGCATTTAAAAATATTTAATGAGATTCCTACTAATACTTACAAGTTATATTTATTGAGTGTTTACTGTGTGCCAGATGTTATGTTAAGGGTTTTTATAAATTGTTTTATCTATTACCCTACCAAAAATCTTATGATGTAGAATACTTTTCTTATCCCCATTTTGGCAATGGGAAAACTGAGACGGAGAGAAGGTAGATAGCTTGCTGAAGGTCGTACAGAAAATAGTGGAGTTCGGTTCTAGTGCAGGAAGTCTGATTCTGGCTCCCTGATCTTAACGAAATTTAAAACCAAAACTGACCTTAAATCTATCAATGGTTGCCATCTGGATACCACTGACATACAGTGAAACATCCTTAAAATTCCTTAAAGGTACTTGATGAACTTTAAGATATGCCTTCAATGGTAATATTTTAAAAAGTCCATCTTTTGAAAAATAAAAGAAGTCATTTCCGTTTATACTTAATTGTATAAAATTATTAAGTAACATCTGCATGAGCCCTACCTCTTTCTCTGAAAACTAGAGTTTAGTGGCACTTTTTCGACTTGACCGAGCAGACAGTGCTTTTGCTATTCTAGGAATTCCTGTTCAGTAATGCATTCTCTCTCTTTGTTCCCTTCTCTCTTTTCCCTTTTCTTCCTCCCTTCCTTTTTTCCCCTTTTATTGTTCTTGTCATTTATTCAAACCTGTCAACTTCGTGTAGGCCTGCCGTAAGTACATTGCATTTTGGCAGTAATGGCCAACTTATAACACATTCTCTGGTTTTGCAGGTCAGATTATTTGTAGTAGCAAGCTCTCCTGGTTTATTAAAAGGATGCTAAGTTGAGGTTCTGATTTGCAAGCATTTTTTAATTGTCGGTAAAGCCATAGTTGTCTTTTGAAATCAGAATTCATGGGTGGCTTGGAGGCTTAAACCCTAACAGGAGAGGAAGGTGACAAAATCTATTGTTAAATCGAAATTCAACTCAAATTGTATTGCAAATAACTCAGTCGTGTTGCCAAATTGGAACCTCTTACGTTACTGTGAACAGGGCTTGACTATTTTAACTTGGTTGGCTATTTTAACTTGCTCTGTGACTTGGTTGGTTTAACTGGTCTGTGGCTTCCTTAGGACACCTGTTTATAAACACACCCTCTTTCACTTCCGCATCCATCACTATAACCACTTCACTTTGCATGCAACGTCATAAAGTCTGGTTTATCCTTGATATTCAAACACTTGCGCTAGACATGAGAGGAAGGGTTTTTACCCCTTTATTTTAAGGATGAGGAAACTGAAGCTGAGAGAGTGACTTATAAAAGGCGATACAGCTACTTAAAGGTCCAGCCATGCCTCAAATTCTACACTTCTAAATTTCATAGCAGCTGTTTCTCCCATATTATCACAACAAACCAAACTAATCAAACTATTATTGGTTGTAAGTGTAATTGCTAATGGTTATTAATAACAGAGGTTCTGATCCGGTGTATTACTCTGAGGGGCCTAATAACACATAAGCCTTGATGGGTGTGAGATGTGAGCTACAACCCATGTTCTGCATGCAGCACTTCTCACTCATTCACTCAGCAGCCCCATTGGGGATCTATTATGATCTCCACCTCCCCGCATTTATAAATGGAGAAACTAAGGCTTATCAGATTAAATAACTTCTTGAAATCCACAAGTGATGGAGTTCAGTTTTAAGCCCCTGTCTTACTGATGCCAGCCTTTATACAGTGCTGCCTCCTGAAGTGTTTTCAGCCCATTTCCCTGTCCCAAACCGGAACACATGTAAACACATACTTTCTCCCACAGCAATCTCTCCACAGTCTAATCTGATATTAGTCTTTTTGGTGTTTCCTTTCTTCGTCAGGGAAGGGGTCCAGGATCAGAGGTGGGGGCAGTCGTCTGTAGTTTCTCTGTTTCCTGCTGATCACATGCTGTGGCCAGCTGATCTGGACCATCCCTGCTTGGGAGAACTACCTGGAGCATGCGCCCAGCTCAGGCAGACACAGCCTTTGATTAAGAGCCTGAAAAGGCGTTCCGGTCCCTGGCTTTTTTTTATTTTCCTTGCTTTTGTTCTTGCTCATAGGAGTAATAGGGATGGAGACTGAAGATGTCTAGTAGGCTGGCTGTGAAGAAAGTTGAAGAAAGCTCCTTTATTACCCAAGGAATATAAATCACATGTCAGAAGTTTGCCAAGAGAAATTTGGACAGAGCTGTAGAGACTCCTAAGGTTCCGTATATTCTTTCTAATCAGCTGTTACCAAGTATAGTCCAGCAACTTAAGTGCTGGTTGTAATAGCATATAAAATACATGGAGCAGAAACAAGAAAAATGAAGGCAAGAAAATTTACAGTCTGTTTCCCTTCGATGATTATGAAAAAAAATTAAACATTATAAACATAATTATTCACCTTTATTAAGTATCCAACATTTTCAGGCAGAAATAGTTTATAATTTGACACTTTTACCCAATCATTCAGTTGCATAATACAATAAGTGAGGGATCTTTTCAGCTCACTTAGAATTCATAATACAATGAATAGACATATTAACAGGTAAATTATAATTAGGGGAGTACGTACTATAATAAAGATCTCCATAAAGTGATTTGGGAATCTAAAGGAAGAAATAATTGTTCCTGGAAATTTTGGCCAAGATTTTGGAGAGCAATCGACATTTGAGATGATTGCTGTGGCGTGAGTAGTCATCATCCAGATGGTGAATGGCGGGGATGAGAACTCCAAGGCAGAGGGAGCCATTGTGTGAAGACTCAATGTTATTCCATGTGGCCACAGAGACAAAGGTGGATTGTTCAAAGTGCTGGGGTGACATCAGGGAGTGGCAATGAAGAAGGAGAGTAAGTGTCAGCCTCGGGAATATGCTTGAGATTATAAAAGGTTCACAGTAAAATATGACCAATTTCAAAGTAAGAATAATTTTCCGTCGTTTACCCTTACAAATAATAAAAACCTTGCAGATAATGTTAAACAAGATTAGATGAAACCAAAATGTAGATCTGGACAGATATTTGCAATAAAATTTTAAAGCACAAAATGAAATTTTGTGCTTTCTAAGTAAACTACCAAATCAGTTAGCAATCTTGTAATTAAACTGTCTTGATTATTTTAAACATTTGCACATTTTTAATTATTATCGTATCTACAATATTTGCTCACCATGGTTATTCAGTGAGCTATAGCAGAGCATTACAACGATTGTTCTTGTTATTTGCTTCTGCTTCCCTCCCCCCATCATCAGCACTAAGGGTTTTTTTGGGTTTTTGTTTGCTTGCTTGCTTGCTTTACTTTGTTCCCTCTATAGGCCTAAGGTTGCTATATCATCCTTAACAGAAAGTCCCAGTGACTTACAATAGCATATGTTTATTTCTTGCTCACATGAAATGTCTATAGTGGGTTGACTAGGGACTTTGCTCCCCATTGTCCCCACTCTGACACTCAGCAGATAAAGACTTTACTATCTGGAGCACTGCAGGTTACAGAAAAAGGAAAAAGAAACTGGAGAAGTATGCCCTCTCTCCTAGTAAAGACTCAATGAAAGTGACAAATGTCACTCTTGCTGGCATTTTATTGGCTAAGATGTATCACATGGCTTTTGTGCTTTTAAAAAAAAGTTAAGGAAGTACAGTCTTACCATCTGCCTTGAAGGAAGAGAACCCCAATTATTTGGGGGCCACCCTAAATTGCTGCATAAGGTATTAACTCAGACCACCATAACAAAATACCATCTGCTGGGTAGCTTAAACAACAGAAATTTATTTTCTCACGATGTGGAGGCTCAAGCCTGAGATCACAGTGCCAGCATGGTTAGGTTCGGTTAAGAGTCTTTCCTGGCTTGCAGACGGCTACTTTCTCACATGGCGGAGAGTAAGCTCTGGTGTCTCATCCTCTTCTAACAGTTCCAGTTCCATTGAATCAGGTCAACATCTTCATGATCTCGTTTAACCTTAACCATCTCTTTTAAGGCCCTGCCTCCAATATAATCCCATGGAGGGGTAAGGCTTCCACATATGAATTTACATGGGAACACAATTCAGTCCATATCACATATTATATTTTTTTATAAAGTTTGAATATAAACTTTGGGAATCGAAAGATGGATCGATGCTACAAGAGCATAAACCATATTATCTATATTGACACATTATTAAACTATGTGCTCTAAAAATTTTTAGTAAAAATCATCAAGATTTCTATCCTAAAATATTCCTTTATAGGCTTTTATTCCCCCTTATTTCAATGGGATTTAAAAAAAAAAAAGTCAGAAGGGAGTAGAAATGGGAGCTTGCTCAGCTGTCACGTCTCATCTCTCTCCTACCACTTTGTGGAAGGGGGGCAGTTCTGCTGACACACTACAGATTCATAGTCGATGTGAGGCCATCCCTGAAGACATCGTCAGTGCACTGCCCGGGTCTCTGCCATTCCCGTTGGGGTCGAACTTCAGAAAACCAATAGGTGCACCTCT
>NW_024340699.1:7117799-7119887 GCF_902729225.1 Pteropus medius
CTTTCTTCTTCTGTCTACTCGGGTGTGAGGAAAACGTCAGAAATCCAACTAGAATTGATAGGTAAATGCATCTACAGATTTAAAAAATAAATTAATAAAAGGAATTTGTTTCTTAACATAAAATCATAACTAATTAAATTAATTGTTTTGAAACTACATTTTGGTTTTATTTTTCTTAAACCCCATGGTACAATGATCTGCTTTTGGCAGATCTGTGTGAGACATGTCATATTGTGGTAGAAGTCAGTGGACATGAGATGGCAATTTCACCGAGGCAAACAATATTTATTGTAACAATTACTTTCATCATAAAACATATTAATTTTGGATAATTGGAACCTTGAGAACTATCCTCCAACTAAATTACCTTAATACTGAGTAAAATGACTTAACTAAGGTGATTGATTTATGTAGCTGCCAAACTAGAACCAGAATTCAAGTGTCTTGGGATGCAGATGCAATCCTGAGTAGAAAAAAAAGTTTAACTGCTTTAAAAATGTAGAAATATGTATTGTGTATATTATATATATAATATACTATATGTGTAACATTACATACACACACACACACACATACACACACATATACATACACACACACATATAATTGCAGAGAGATGAAACTTTGATTCAGTAGAGCATTTTGGTAGCTGAGGGCATGACCATCTGAATTCCATTTGCTATTTTTACCAAAGACTCACTGGATAGAACTAAGAAATTTTGAAATGAAATTCATCTCTGCTTAAAACCAATGGACAAGGAGAAATTAACTTATATAAAGGAAAACACAACACACAGATAACTAGGGTACTTTCGATGGTTCACTAAGAATATATCCCTTTGAATGATACTAAAAATCAAAATTTCCTAAAGAAAGCCACCAATATGACTATGTTGCCTTTACCCTTTGTAGCAATCAGCCAGGAACCTTGCATCTCATAACTCAGTTTCTCATTCCTTCCTGTTTCCTCTTCCTGATTCTTGGGATTGCTGACAAGGAAAGATATCCTGGAAGGTAGGGCACACCAGAAACTTGGGTGGATTAAGATGTCATGTCTGCTCTTTAATTTCTCGGAGGAGACTTCCTCCATCCCTGGGCTACCAGAAAGAATAGGGGCATTGCAACCTTTATGCGAAGATGAATAGTGGGTCAGTTAGCCCACGTGGAGCTTCTAAAATCAGCCCATCACTAGTCTCCTGTGTCTTCCTGGTATCCCAAGCCCTGAGAGACAGAGTAGGAAATGTAGTCTCATTTGAGTGTGAAGAGAGAATATCAGCTTTCTTAAGCATCCTCCTGCTGCTTTGCTGACCATTATTTTATAGAGGACATAGAAACCTGATTCCTAAGAGTTGTTTCTCTTAGATTTGGCATCAATTATTCTAAAGCAGGAATCACTAGGAGTTCCAGGAGGTGAGTGAGGAGTCAGCTTCCAGAGCACCAAGCATTGATATCACTACTACATGAGAAACCAGTCTTCACAGGCCCTCCTTGCGTTCTGGCTTCAGTGGCTGCCATGTGTCCATCAACCCATGGCTGAGTGCTGGGAGCACATAGCTTTTATTTTTAGGGAACAAAAGTGTAGTCAAAAATGTCAAAAAACTCACCTTAACTCATTTATCATTTATGCATCATTTGTGTTTGGGGCCTATGAGCATATGCAGATGACAGAAAGAAAATTAGTATTAAAGGGAAAGGATTTATTTACATTTTCTTTGAATTATTTTTTTTTAAATTTCTTGAATATTTGGAACTACTTCTTTAGTAGGAGAATGAATAGTTGCCTTTGGTAGAAGTAAGGTTTTTCAGTGGCCTTTAAGTTTTTTATTAATATTATTTTAAGTATTCAGCATAAACCCCAGTACTGGAAAGGAGCTAATATTTTTGATTTCTTTAAAAACTACGGTTGGACAAAGCAAAAGAGGATGAATCATAAAATCTCAACATAGGAGTGAACGTTATTTGGCAAACCACTGACCCTACTGAGTATTTTTTTAGAAGGAACTTTTTTTCTTTTTATCTCTGAATGTAATCTGATTAGCTCTAATCTTTTAATTCAGCTGAATAACACATAGCAAAAAATAAGTAACC